>NC_061862.1:8958120-9260597 GCF_907164915.1 Impatiens glandulifera | reverse complement strand
ACTTTTACATTTTCCAACCAATGCCAAGTCATTCCCTCACCAAATTCCTTCACCAAATTCACTCACCAAATTCACTTACCAAATTCTCTCTCTCACTCCTCATATATATATTCCAATTTATATTTTTAAATCTAAAATATATATTCTTCTAAATTATCAAAATCATTATATATATTCCTAATAATATTGATGTGATTTGAAATTATCAAATCCAATATATATTTATACATTATTTAAAATTATCATAAATCAATACATATATCTTAATTAGATCATAATATAATGTGTGAGAAATTAAAATATGAATGATAGAAGCTTACCTGAATTCATATTGTGAATCTTTTCTTTTTCAGACTTTGCATGGATGAAATGATTTTTTAATCTTCTCTTTCCTTAGACTTTCTTTAGGTGGAATGTTTTTCCAATTTGATGAGTACTTCAATAATTTTCTCTCTCTATTGATGGAGATGTTAATGGAGACGCAAATGAGAATTGTTTGTACAACATTAAGTTAGTTATTATAGTTTGGTCATTTCTAATTTAGCCATTTATAAAATTAGAAATATCATTTAAGTATCCTCATTTTATATTCATGATAAATACACTTTACATTATTTTGGCTTATTTTAAATATAACATTTGCACAATTATTTATTATACTAGTGACCCTATAAACAGACGATAAAAAATAACAGTTGATAGTTTCTAAGGGAATGATAGAAGCAACCAAACAAAGCCTAAGTTTCAAGACTTGACCCGATTAAGCAAACAGTACAATAGGGGGTGGTTAAAAACCAATAGTTGGGCCTTTTTCGGATTGTTTTTTTTTTAAATCTAAAGGGAGAAAAGAATAATGATTGATGATGATTTTGATGAGGTAATGATTATTTTTGGTAAAAATATTTAAGGTCTCGTTTGATCTTTAGGTTATTGGAATAAAACTCAGGTTTTATCCCAAACCCCAACAATCACATCACAACTCAAATCAATCATTTTATTAATTAAAATACCAAAACTACCATTTAATTAAATTTAATATTATTTTTATTAATTACCTTAAATAAAAATTAAAATCCCATGTAATTCTAACTATAACATATCATATTATTTATCATAACATTTAAATTTCAAATAAATAAATAATTATACTAAAAAATAAAATTTATATATTTATCTAACAAATATTAATTAATTTATAAAAATACCTCATCTAAATTAAATATTTATAAAAAATAATTATTCTAACTTTTTTTTTATATAAACTAACTATAAACTATGATTTTAAATAAATATATTAATTAATTTAAATTCATATTTTAATAATTTAATATGAACTGAGATCAAATCTGATATTTGGGTTAGTCTGAAAAATGAGATCAAATCTGATTTGGATTAGAGAGAGGTGAATCATATCTAACATGGCTTTTTTTTTTTTTTTTTTTTTAGAAGAAACCCAAGTATTATCCTTATAACCCAAAGATCAATAAAGGTCTAAAAGTTATTGATATATATAAATAAAATAAAAAATAATAATTTAAAATAGAGGATATTTTAATATTTTGGTTAATGAAATGAGCGATGTGATTGTTGTGAAGTGATAGATTGAAAATTGATTTTTGTTGGATTTTTTAATTTTTTTTTTTTTTACAAACTCAAAAAAAACAAGCCCTTTGTAGAATCATTACCCGCAAGACAGTGCATACAGCATCCGCAGCATATTTTAGAACAAAATACCTACAAAAGTATAAAACATACATTTTCAGAAAAGTGAAGTCTAAATATAAGTATTAAGAAAGTGGCTTCAACATAGTGATTATAACATACTCGGTCACATAAAGGTCTCAAATATTCATTGTGGAGATGTCTTTACATACGCCTTCCTCCAAGTCAAGACCCATTTTAGTGTTTCCGTTTGAATGCTCGGCATACCATGAAGAAATAATTATCAGATAGTGTTTTCGGTACCATCTCAAAACACTCCACAAATTTTGCAATTGCATATTGGTCCAATCTTAAAAATTGAAACCACAAAAACAATATGTATATTTCAAATGTTGTTTCGGAAAGCATACATTTGAAACAGCCAAACAGGATTAGACTCCAATAAAATGAACAAGTGTTATTTAAAATCACTTAACTAACTATCCAGTTTCAGCTCAAATTAAACTAAAAAGTTGTAATTCGGTAAACTACACCAACTTAACTTAAATATAGTAAGAGGGTCCAAAAGAAAACTTTAACCAATGAAAATTAGTCAATTACGATGGTAAATTGTGTTTTAAGTACTGTAAATTTAAATTTATTTGGTTTATTTCAGTAACTTAACTCATTAGGCACTTAAACTTCGATATGACGAAAAAAAAATGAGGGAGCTACAATATCAACGGCGTTCGTGAATGCGGAGTCAAGAAGTTACCCTGTTTCTTTGAAGGAGAACTCCTTCAATTTCCTAGCCAGTTCAATTTCTGTAGCTGCTGCACCAGGTACTACACGACTATCCCTGCACATTGCCTGACAAGGAAACAATAAACTGTAGCTGCTATTTACATTTTTTCAATGGTAAATGTAAGAGACTCTCTATGAAAAATCTGTAGAATCAGTAGCATAATTAATATGATAAGAGAAGAAAGGCCTTTGAAATATTGAATTTAGAAACCTGTAAAGAGAAGAACTACCTTGTATGTATTGACACCATCATCAACTGCTCTTTCAAGATCATCAGTACTTCCTCGTAAAACAACAGTTGAGACAGAGTTGCCACATTCTTCATTTCTCACTATGGTCACCTAAGTTTATAGGCAATCTTCGTGAACATATGACATCACAAGTGAAAGAGGCAAAGACTAAAATCAAAGGTCTAGAAAAACAGGAGTAAAAAAAAGCTAGCAAGATCATGCAGTTCATTACCCTGACTCCACCAATTTCCTCGACTGATACAGAATCCACATACCCAAGATTGTCTGGATTTGGTTGACCAAGCTTCAACTGTCACAAAAATCAATGAAAATGAACCGAAGTACTTGTTTGATGTAGGGTTGTTTGTAATAATCATTTTTTTGGGGTGGGAAACTTTGTTTGACGAAGAAGTGAATTATTTGGGTTAAATAACTTTGTATATAATAGTTATATATTATAAAAAATAAAATAAGTGTAATTTGGTTGATGATTTGATTAATGAAGTGATTGATGATGGCCCATGGGACAAGAGGTTATTTGGATTATATGACCTTCATAGCATTATTCCTTAATAAAATTTAAGGTTTCTAAAAAAGAAAAGATAATCTATGTGAGTAAAAAAATCAAAGTCCAGCTTAGAAAAACTATCACAAAAAAAGACAGGGAACTGGGCCAGCAATCTTACAAGAGCAATAGCACCAGTAGTTCGGCAAAACCATATGTCTGTTAATATATCACACAAGAGAGCATAATACATAATCGGGTCAAGAGCTTCAACAAATAAGAGAAACATTATTCAGAGAATGCAACTAGAATGCACGTTTGCACTAGCCCAACAAGAATAATGAAGCAAAGAGCATCAACAAAAAGATCTAGCCTAATTCTTGAAAGAATAACCACAATTTATTGACTACAAGAGTTGAAAACCATCTTAAACATGATCTGATTTGATTCATATCTATTGCAAATAAAGAGCAAGTACCAATGCATTCTATGATTCTAAAACTTCTTGGGCCTTGAAGTTCAATTATTGAGATTTGACCAACTTTAGCTTCCTCTGTTTTCGCATAATTCTCTAGCTAAAGAATATCAAGATAACAAGTAGAAGAATGTTGTTAGGAAACTTTAGCAGCAGACTAGTAGCGATACTTTACTGGTGGTACTTTAACCAAACAAATAAAAACTCAGTGGCAGCAAAAACTACCAAACAACACAGAATCACAAAATATGTCAATAATCTAAAGACTGCAAGACTATTAGAAGTGAAAAGGATAACTATATCTAAAGCCATTAATAGGTTGAATTGGAATTATGATTTAAATTATAATTCTTAATTTGTCTAACAAACAAAGGAATTGGAATCAGCAATAAATGATAAAATCAGAAAGTTACCTAAGAAGTTAGGTGAAAGTACCTGTTCAGCACTATGAATGAGGACCGTTTCCTTGGTCTCAGTTGCAGTTGTGTCAACACCACTAACAAATACAGCAACCTGCAAGTAAACTGTATGAAAAAAATAAAGCATGCTGCTAAAACCCTCTAAAAGTTAGCAGGACTTTAACAATGAACTGACAACTGCAAAAATATATTTTACCTTTGCCTTCTCCACTCTCTTAACTGTCCCAACAGCATCATTCTTCAAAACCATTCCTTGTACTATACTCGAGTTGTTCAAACCTCCACCCAACAGCTTAGCAACCCTGATATTATCGACTATAAAGTTGGTCGGGTTCTTGGGGCAGACTTGAATGCATGCCTGACAAGCAAAATATATCAATTATGCAGCAAAATTCTATATAAAACTATACTACCAACAACAACAAAAACAACTTACATCAGCAATCAGATTACATAATATATCCTCTTGTCCATATTGCTTGCCAGCAACAGAAGCTGCTTTCATTCGTTTAATAACATCATCCTTATCTCTTACATCCATCGTTTCAGAACCTTCAACCAAATCATTCAAAATTTCAACAGTCTGCAACAACAAGTATAAAGGTGATGTATAAGAAAGAAACCTTGTTGATTGCTTTGGAATAACCAGTGATGATCTCACTTGGATGCAACCCCATCCTGATAAGCTCTTCTGCACCCTCTAGTAGCTCCCCCGCAAAAGATATAGTCAAGTTAGCATCATCTCCTATTTCCTTCTGCTCAGCTTTTCCTGCCAAAACTAAGATCTTTGCAGCAGGATGTTGTACCTCGAGTTCATCAACAAAATATTGTAACTTTTAAAAAAAATATTATTATGATGTTAATTAAAATGAAATAATATTTTAAAATATAACTTAATTATACATTATATTATTAAGTTTGTTAGATATTTACTTAATTAGACATAAATATTATTAAGGGTTAGATGTTTTTTCTTGATTTTGTTCGAAAAAGTTTAATTCCATTAGCTTGAGCATGACAGTGAAATGTCATGTTAATTCTCCTTAATTAAAAAATTGCAACTTTTATATGAAACTGAAATGTCACACTTTTGAAAAAAGAAGCTAAAAAAATACCTGAATTTAGACTGAAAACCAAATTATTAACGGTCTCACACTCACATTAAAGGAAGATAACAGAATTACCCATGATCATGTTTGTATTATTGTGTTCATTAAGCAAAAGAAATTAAAGAGTCTTTGATTGGAAGTCATAAGATTTCGATCTCTATACTAGTAATTCATAAGCAAAACTTTGCAAAGCAGCTACAAATTCAACAAACTACCTAAGAAAAGACAAGGAAAGACGAAATTTAAAAAAAAAAACAAGAAATAAAAAATAAAATCAAGAAGCACTTGCAACCCCAATGGACTTGTCTGTTACAAGAGCAGGCTTTGAGGTTTGATGGCCATCCGATGCTGCAGGATCTTCAACCAAAACAGGAGAAGCAACATCTAATGACTTCTGCAAGAGAGAGTCGATTCTCTCTTTGCCATCAATTGCTTCAGAAACCTTGGCACTCCCCACCTATTTTCAAATTTTCAAAAGGTAAGTTGTCGAGCTAACACTGTTTATTTTATTCATTGCCTGCCAATAGACATCTAAATTAATACCCTTTTATTGAACTGTTGCTGTTTAGCTTTCTTCTCCTGTATAATTTTCTGCCGAGCTTCATAAAACACAAAATCATCCAATATGCATGTTTTACTTGGGTGACTCTTGAAAATCTTGAGCATTTCAATACCCTGCTCCAATTTAACCTACACTCACCAAAAAATGGTCCATTGATTACGATATTAAAATCAGAAGTTAAAACAAAATATGCATTTACTATACCTCTTGTGTGTCTCGGCTATTAGTCACTGGCTTGTCCTCATTGTTTGCTAATATTATGTGTTTCAATAAACTATTTGGAATGTCCTTCACAATATGCCATTTTACAGGAAAGTAGCCTGTCCACTTGTCTTGTTGCCAATATTCAAGACTCTTATCAAAATCAACAGCACTTAACATCTCCGTCACACCAACAAATTGGCCGCTTGCATTTACCTACGTTAAACATATAACTCTGTGACACATGATTAAAGTTCAGTAAAGAAGCATCATTTGGAAGCACTTTCTTTATAACTCTTATTTTTTGCAGTTTATATCAACACTATATGCTAGAAAAACTCACAGAGAAAAACAGGAACACAGGACAGCCATCAGCTACTTCTTGAGCTTCCCTATATGCAGCATCTAGTTTCTTATTTCCATTAGGTGTACTGGCCCATGCACCATACTTAATACTTTTGTGGACATCATCCTCACTGTAAGACTTGATGATGAAAAACTTGGCATTTTTGTAAACCTCAGGGAAATCCTCTGTGTTATATTGACCCAAGTCTAATTGAGACAGTTTTTCCTCATTACTCACGACAGTATTCAGTTGATTAGTCTGACCCTTCATCGCTATCGTGGCAGGTTCAAGGTCTTTCGAATTCTTGAATCCTTTGGCTCTAGGTCCTCGGTTTAATTCGTTTAATCCATCGTACGGACTGTCAGGGACGAAAGAGCCATTAGCACGGCCCCTGGGCTTGTACCTATTATCAGTTCCCATCCATCCACGTCCGTTAATTCTACGCTCATAATTTGGAATTCCATATCCTCCCCCTGTCCTAAACATGTTTCCATATTGACCATATATCCTGTTATTTGGATACATTCTATCATATCCAGCTTGATTCATTGAAGAATTTGGTCTAGGCTGCACATAATCAAAGAAAAAACAAATTAAAGCTTTAAACAATGATATCAATGTAGCAGTCTAGTGCAAAGCTTAATAACATACACATGACAATATTAGCTTCGAATCACTACATAAACCAGCAAATTTACTCCCCGGACATTTTTGATACTCTAAGAAAAAAATCATATACGTGAACATTAATAATACAATGTCCGTAGTTTGGAGACCAAGAGTTCAAATTTTCTCCGAAAATAAACACAGAATCATGGTATTGTGAAGTAAATATTTCCAAAAACAGATGGATAAGAAGTTTAGACATTTCGTAAAAAGAAAACATTGAATCTTGACACAATATCAAAGAGAGAATCAAAATAATTTCATTCTAAACGTGAGGCTATGATTTTTACCGTGAGGTGCGAGAATGGGTAAAGATTCGGATTCCTCCCATTAACAAAATTATTTCCATGTGAAACTGGCACATGCTTCGACTTCCCATCAGGAAATACTGAGGCATCAAGCAAAAATGAGTTTTGGTAATTTGGTCTATGTGGCTTGGGTACACTTAACGAATTGACTCCAGCATTCGTCGCATTACTGTTAACTTTGACAGTCTCCAGAGGCAAAGGAACTTGATCGGCTGCAGCAGGAGCAGTTAGTCCAGCTTGCAGAGTATTTGGTGCATACGACCCATTGGTTGGTGCAGAAGACGGGTAGTATGAAGGGTACTGGTAATGCTGAGGTCCATAGATCTGCCCATCATGGACCATAGTTGGAACAGGAGAACCAGGTGCATGATATGCTCCATAAGGTGCATAACCATATCCTTGTTGGTACATAAGTGAACCATTGTTATTATAAGCACCCTGCATAATAGGAGAAAAGAACAAACCAATTTGAGCACCCTGCAGAAATGATAGCATTTGAATCAAATTTGCAACAAAGAATACTTACAGTGGACACATCCACTCCATTGCTGTTAGCATAACTGTAATCGTCCCACTCACCACCTAATTATAGCTTAAAGTGATTAACTACAGAAAGAAATGAAAGAATTACAAGAGATACAGTAGAAATAATACCTCCATAATAAATTGGAGATGGGTATGCATTTGGTAAGAAGCAGTAGCCGGGATCCACAAAATCTTGCCTTGAAGGAGTTGAAGATCTCTCAAATGGCTTGTTCAAACCATTCGCCAGTATGCCCGAATTCACTGAAGAATACTGAGTACATAACACTATAGTCAATTATAACTGGATATTCAATTATATGGAATTCAACAAATTACCTTCTTGGCATTGTTAGGAACTTCAAATGGTTTAGATTCCGAATCCAATGTCAACTTCTGCAAATATTCAACAGTTTCTATGGTACAAGTTAAAGAAAAGCAGAAAGAAACATAAAAGAAAGCACTTTATCACACAATTCTAAAAATTCACAGGGCAAAGTTAATAGATCTCAGATCCAACTTAAACCCTCCCAAAACCCTTCCAAAGAAAAATTCTTAATCCACAAGAGCAAGAAAACAGCTCCCACACGAAGCAGATCCACAAGAATCAAATAAAGATCGACATATATTGTAAAAGAAGAAAGGATACGATCAGCAGGAGGAGCCGGGTTGGTCATTATCAGATCGATGAAGAAGAATAACAACTCAGAATCTTTTACACAAAACAGAAATGAAGATAGTTTGGCAACGAACAGTCGCTTGTTGGGTTAGCCGCCAAGAAGAGTTTTTGGTGGCAATGGAGAGATATAATCACTGCTGGAGAAAATGGGAAGAAGAGTTTCCTCCAAACAGATTTGCGCGATTCAAACAGCTCCACGGTAACAACTACCGAACCCGATTTTTTTTTTTTTTTAATTTCAGCAGCAACCACGCATCACAGTAATCAGTAGAGGAGGAGGAAGAAGAAAGAGTCAAACAGTTCTTAAGTGAAGAAATCGATCTATATATGTAGTGGTTGCGTTTTGGTATGCCTTTCTCAATCTCTGTGTAATCTTAAGAAACCCTAATAAATATGTAATTTCTCAATCATCTTTTAATATGGACCTCTTATTATTGGGCCCATGGGCTCAAGTTTAAACTGATCCACAGTATAAAATAAAATATTAAATTTTATTATTAATTAAAAATAACTTTTCTATGATTTGTAAAGACATATTTATATATTATTTTTTAAAATCATTATAAAATTTATAATATGATTTTTAGTTTTATAAATATTTTTATTTTAATCCATTATAGTTTTTTTTATTTGGTATTTGATTATTTTGATGAAATCATTTTTATTTGAACAATTTATCCTATAATATCTTAGGTATAAATTTGTATAAATTTTTCATATAAATATTTAATGAGATTTTAACTATAATTTTGTGTTAGGGATATTAAGAGAATCTATGTATATATAATAATTTTTAATTTTGTACTTGCGAGTATAAATTTATTCATTTAAATATAAATTTGTTCCTAAATTAACAGATATAGTATAAATAAATAAAATAATACCAAAAGTTAAATATTTTACAACAATAATAAATACATAATTAAGTATGAAACTATGTTAAGAATATATGTCAATATCGTTTTTCTCTTTTAATTATACTTTATATTGTTCTTAACTAAATGTAATTATTATCAAAAAAAAAAAAAATTCATTTTTAGTCTATTTTAATAAAACATAGTTAGTTTTTATTTTTTTTATTATTGATTATTTTAATTTAATTATATATATATATAAGTATTTATAATAAATTATTTAATTTTAATTTTTTTTATGTTTTTTATATTAATATTAATTATTAATTATTTTAAAATTGTTTGGACCTAATGGTTAGATATAACAATGTCTAGTCTTTTTAACAATAAAAATCCTTCAACGTAAAAATAAATTAATTAATAATCAATAATAAATTAATTAATAATCAATAATTGAATAATAATAACAACTCATTCATCATAAGAAAAAAATAATAATCAAATATTAGATAAAATAATATCTCTTACTATTATAAGACATTAATTAAAAATTAAATCAAAAATTAAATAAAAAAATATTAATTTCATTTTTGTTCGTATCAAACTAAATAAAATAAAATAAAATAAATTCACAAAATGAGTACAGTAAAACATAAAACTTATAAATAAGTTACTAAAATCTCTTAAAAAATAAGAATTTAAAGATTAAGAGAAATAAAAATTGATAAAAAAAAAACTAATAAAAAGAGAAAAAGAGAAATTAATATAAAAATAATAAAAAATTTAAGAATAAAATAAAATTGTTTAAATAGTGAAAAAGTAGGGACAAAAAAATATATTAATAAATAAAAAAATTAAAATCAATTATGGTTATTAAAAAATGTTAAATCATCCTATTTTTAATAGTACGTATAAATGATATTTTATTGTTTAAATGAACTAATTGTATAAATACATACGCCTAAGTGAGTTTTTTCCATTTATAAATATATAATATAAATAAGAAACTTAGTTACACTAGTAGAAAAGGTAGATTCACCGATGAGAATAACCGAGAGCGATTGAGTTCTTTCACCGAAGGTATAGAACTTTTCCTCGAGAGATTCTGCCCTCCATAATAACTATTTTTTCACTAGTGTTAGATAATATGTTTTGATTTATAATTTATTTTAAACGCATGTATTATGATTGTATTGATAAGAGAGGTGTAAATATTTTTTTTTTATTTTAAATGTCCAAAAAATTGAAATAGAGACATAGTGATAAATTCTCACGTGTAATTTAGCGACAAACTCATTTGAAAAATCTACAGTTCTTGGTGTTTTTACACCAATATGATCTTTTCCTAATTTTGTAAAAAAAAAAAATGGTTCATTGTTGGAAGATTGTTTTTTTAAAACAAAAAAAATTAAGAAGAAACTTAAATTAAATCTACAATTTTATATTAATTATATAATTTAATTATAAAGTCCAGCTAATTTGACGAGATTTATTATTTCAAAAGAATGATAATTAGTGACGCAATCCAGAATAATTGGACAATATTTATCATGTATAGTATTATTTATTATTATAAATATCATGTAATTACACTCTATATATACATATATTAATATTTGAAATAATTACTTTATTGATTGATACAAAATCAATTAACTATTAATTAATAATATCCAGTAATAATTTAATATAAAATAATTTTAGTGGCTCAAAATTTTAAAAAAAATTATAAATTAAAAGTTAAAATGGATGTGTATAATAAAGATAAAGTTAATATATTGGGATAATGATAATTTTTTTATATATAGAATTTGGCTTTCATTCTTATTCTCCTTTTAAAATTTCTAATTTTTTATTTTGTTTAATTCATTATAAAAAAAACATTTAAAGTATATTACAATTAATTTTAAGACTTAATACTCAACTATGATGAAAAGATGAGGTAACTTATTTTATTTTATTTTTATATTTTGTTTAGTTGATTGTTATCATCCGTTATTTATTTATTTTAATTAAAATTATAGCTTTTTTTAAAACTTTATATTCCATAATTAAAATCAATCATTATTATATATTTTAATTAAATTATGCACTCATATATTTGAATATAAATAGATATAGGTATCTATCCATGAAGGTTTGAGTCAACTCATAAATTATATTAATTAATATACAAAATTAAAATGTACAACCATCATAAAATTTTCTTAATCTATAATAAAGATCTTTGTTCAAATTCGTCATATGTGAATTGGAGAAATTATAAAAAAAAAATTATACAACAGGGTAATGGTTAGATATGTGAGAGGGTTATATTCAAAATATTTAGAGAATGAGTAGTTTATATTCAGGGAATAGGGAGTATATTATATTCAAAATATCTAGAAAATGAGTAGGAGGAGGGAAAATTATAAAATTTTATATTCAGGGCATATATGTTTATATGTGACAGGATAATTAAGGATAACAACAAATTATTAATGAACTTTTTAGAGTAAGATTCTGAGATGTTTATTGTATGCATAGGGGTAGTTTAGAGTAAGATTATTTCTATTAAATATATAAATATTTTTTTTTATTGGATTTTGTTTTTGTTATATAACGAAGCTTATTTTTATTTATTTTTTAAAGTGTTATTATTTGTTTATTTTTTAAGTAAGAAGATATATATATATATATATATATATATATATATATATATATATATATATATATATATATATATATATATATGATATTGATTATTATCTATTAATCATAAATATAAATTTTTTTTTTTTTTAATAATTTAATCATATTTGATTAAATATTTAAAGATTTGTGGTACATTACTATCATTTTTTAAATTATGATCATAACTGTTATTATAATTATTAACTAATTAAGACTACTTATTTAAAATAAAATATATTTAATTTATGATTAACTGACATAATATATATGATTAAAAAATAAGATAAATGATAAATTTAGTACTTTTATTAAAAAAAATTTGTTTAAAACTCTATTAATTTATTCTCATTTATGAACTATTATTATAATATTTTATTATATTTAATAATTATATTAACACCTTAACACCACATTTCTTAAATTTATTATCATTCTTTTAAATATATATATATATATATATATATATATATATATATATATATATATATATATATATATATATATATATATATATATATATATATATATATATATATGGACAAATTACTTAGATGTTCTTCAGATTACTTTTGTAGCTTACTTTTAACTCTTAAATTATTTTTGAAAATAAATCGTCCCTTAAACTTTTAGAAATGGTCACTAATGCCCTTTTTATCAATTTTTTTTAAAACCCTCCAACAATTATGATAGTTTACTTTTGGCCCTCAAACTATTTTGATAGTTAATTTTTAACCCTTTTGAATTATTTCTCTCCAAACTATAAACATATTCAATCTTGACTATTTTTTTATTTTGTTTTATGATCAAATTTTAATTTGTTCTATTGTAATTTATCAATTTTTTTTACAATTACATTAGATTTTAAACAATTATAAATTCCTATTTTATTTTTTTGCTTTATACAATAAGATAAAAAAATGTGAATGTGATTAAACAATTGCAACATTCAGACAAATAATATTCATTAAAAAGTACAAAAAAAAAACATTTATAATTACCTTTTACATACTGCAGTTAAAAATATATAAAAAAAAACTACAGTTAAAAACAGTAAAATTACAATTAAGAAGACAAAACATTGCAGTTAAAAAGACAAAAAATCTGCTCTGGTAGTTTATAATATTCATATAATAAGCCTTAAAATATTGTTTTTCCCATCTTCATCTGTTTCATCCTCCTTTTACATCTTGCAAGTTTTAGCATTGTGGCCTGAGTTTCCACACTTTCTATAGTGGATGACCACATACCTCCTCATCTTTTTTCCATAGTATTTTCTCTCGTTTGATTCTTTTCTTCTTGCTTTTTTGGGTCTTCCTGGCTGACCACACAAACGGGAGGATCCAACTGCAATCCTAATGATGAAGTTGGCCATATTTTTTTACCATTGATTGGGTATAAGACGTGATGGTAAATAATGATGAATAATTCTTTTCTGTAACATTTGTCAACACATTCATGCACTTTTAGGCCATGCTGCTTTAAAGCAACTATAGCATGACAACACGGTAATCCTGATAGCTCCCACAATCCACAACTAGATATTTTTTCCTAACATCAACAACAAACTGATGTCCATTAGGCCCCCTAATTTGGTAGCCGTCCATACCATTATAAATTGACCTCCACTTAAAATATTCTTTTATCCTTTCTTCTATAATTTTCTTAATTAATGGTCCAGTAGGATGAGGATACTTAGACATGCTATCTTTTCTTCTCTACATTCTTTCCATTAGAAATTCTCTAATACCTTTCATTAAAGAAAGGATTGATTTATCCCTCATCTCAAGTATATGGGAATTGAAAGACTCACATAAATTGTTTGTCAGCATATCACATTTAGTATCAAGTTTAAAGAAAGCTTTATACCAATGTGATGGATGAGGGGCATCAGTCACCCACTTGAATGTTGCTTCATCATACTGTTTAAGAGATTCCATTGCCTTGTTGTGCACATCTACATTCGCACTTCCAACAATTGTCCATAATATTTGTTTTAACACCTTCCCTTGATGTTTTTTTTTTAAATTTCTATACAAATGTTGAACACAAAATCTATGTCCAGCATTTGGTAATACCTCGGATAGGGCTCTGCTTAGTCCCTAATTTATTTTTCAAGTGTATTAGTATATTTACATAATACGTACATAAAATAATAATATAACCTTAAACATATTAGTTTCTTACCTTTTGTTGATCTGATATGAACGTATACTAGAAAGATTTAATTATTTGTAGATCCTTTGCTAAAAACTCCATAAACCATTTCCATTGAACGATTGCCTCTCGCTCCACAACTGCCCAAGCTATTGGCCACCATCCAGTGTTAGGATCAACCCCAATTGCAGTCAACAATTGACATGGATATGGACCCTTTATATGACATCCATCCAATCCTATGATGGGACGACAATATCTAAATCACTCCTTCAATATTGGTCCTAAACAACAATATATGCGCATGAATATGCAGTTTCCATTTTCATTTCGGAATTTTAGTTCTACTTACCCATGCATATAGAATAATTTCTAATAGCCTCCTTGAATTCCATAGAGTTACAAAATCGTTTCCCCAACTGAAATGATGGATTTCTCATGTCCCTTTCTACATTGAAGTCAACATATGGAGGTCTTTGTGCTTCCTTCTTTTCATCAGATGATCTAGAATTGTTATGAAGTCCATCATCAACCATGTTTTCATCTAACACTTTAGTAAAAGTGTGATCAAGCCCCACCTTCTACACATGTTCATGATCAACCTTTGGTCCTTTATTTTTCCTCTTGTTTTTCTTATTTTACACTCTAATGGATCACTATCCTGAACTTGAGTCATTGTTTCAATTGGTTGGGTAAACCCTATTGCAATGACATCTTCACTCTCTTGTTGTCTTTCCGCGTCTTCGTTTGAGTTACGTTCGAACATATCATCATTATTGCAATAAAATTCTCCTTCTAAAAAGTTATTACTATTTGCATCTTCACTACTTGTTAGGGGTGGCCAAACCTACGGATCGGATACGATCCGGTATTTCGGATCGGATATCTGCTTTTATTTTTTTCAAAAATTGCGATCCGTATCCGATCTGGTATCCGACCACTATCCGATCCGAAAATACCGGATCGGATCGGCCAGCCGGATATCCGCTGATCCGATTTTTTTTCATATTTTAATTTTTTTCATATGCTAGAAAATTGAAATTGTTCTATTAAGGATTTCAATTATGAATAATGACGATTTGAGAACAGATCTAAAGGGAAATGAGAAGAAAAAACAAATGAAAGAGACATATTTTTGTTTGAGTTTGTAAAGAAAAATGGGAGAAAACATAAAAAAGAGGGAGATTTTGTATTTTTGTTTGGGTTTGTAAAGAAAAGAAAGGAAGAGATAGATTTTTGTTTAGTTTATAATTGTTTAATAATATTTTTATTTGGGTTTGTAAAAAGAAACATGAAGGAAAATATAGGAAGAGAGATATTTTTGGTTGGGTTTGTATTTATTTAATTATATTTTTATTTGGGTTTGTTTATTTAATAATTTTTAAAAATGACCGGATCGGCTTCGGATATCCGAAATATTTTTTGCCCGATCCGTATCCGATTCGGAAATCCGGTAAAAATATCGGATAAGATCGATATCCGAATCCGATCCATCGGATACGGATTTTTTCGGATCGAATCGGCTGGATCAACGGATCGGGTCTTTCGGATCGGATTTTTTGGCCACCCCTACTACTTGTATCGTCACTATTTGCATCATCACTAGTTTCTAAATCACGGTTTTCTTCATCATTCTCATATTCCTCATGTATTTCTTCTTGTATAGTAATATTTGAGCATTATGTACTATTTCTTACTGAAATTATTCTAATACACCTTGAACCTTGTGCACCCCTTGTACTCTTTTTTACCGAAGTTGTTGTAGTACGACTTTGGCCCATTTTCGTTATTTTAATTAGAGTTGGTTCAGTTGACATTTCAATTTCAATCCAACAGTAAACCTCAATCAATCTTCCCTTGTTTACCCACGTACACATATTCATAACATCAACATCGTTTACAATGTTCCTTATGTTATATTTTAAAGGATCACCTGGTTCCACATACGAGAAGAACATATTATTGTTGTCATACCCTAGGTCTTTAGCCATTGCCTTAATCTCTTGGAAAAATAATCTATCAACATCATAGTAATCAATGTAATTAACATCACCACCAATGTTTAATAACACATCTCTTCTTCCTCCATGATAAAGTTTAATGTTGAAAACTTCAGACTCAAGACCTGTAACTCAATATATGTACATTGAAATAGTATAGAAGTTAGAAAAATATATGAATATTGTAAACTTGATATTTTGATAATTAGAAAATGAGGGTTTTAATTAGAGAAAAATGCTAAACATAGTATCAAGTATATTATATAAACTAGTAAATTTATATTACTTAAACAAACTATCTCAAGTTTAAGTGCACTTTCAACTGAAACAGTTTAAGCACAAAATTGGAGTTGTCTATAAGTTACTACAGTAATAACTAGTTGAAATGATCTTTTACCTAACTATAAGAATCATTATATCACATAAAAAATGTAATGTTTTCTTTCCTCTAGTCTCTTTTCCTTAATAAAAATAAATTTATAGCAGAAATTAAGTACAAATGAGATAACTATAGCTAATACATGGAGCAATATATTTAAAAATAATATATCTCAAGGAAGAAAACTAAGAACTAGGTATACAACAACAAATACTTACCGTATACTCGATTGGAACTAAAATCGCAATTTCTAGGTCTAATCATCCAAGCCATTGCTCTGATACTATGAACTTTATCTTCTGTCTCTCTTTATCCTTCTAGTAGACCATTCTCTCGCACTGATCGCAACTTAGGGCTTCTCTACTTCTCTAGCAGACCCTTCTCTCTACAAATCTATGGAAAAGAAGAAAGATGATATTAGGTAGGTAGGTTGTCGTAAAGAAGATGTAAAGTCAAGAATGATGGTTGAAAATGAAGAGTCGTTATGATAATTGAAAATGAGGGTTTTAATTAGAGATGTTATGTTGTAACAGAAAAATTGACAGAAGGGCTTTTAGTGACCCTTTCTGATAGTTTGAGGGTCATTGGTGACTTTTCAAAAACTTTAAGAGGTAATTTATTTTAAAAATAATTTGAGTGCTAAAGGTAAACGATAGAAGTAATTTGAGGACCACCTAAGTAATTTGTCATATATTAATATAATATAATATTTTCTCTTTCTTCTTCTGTGATCCTCTTCTCTCTCCAACCGTATTCTTTATTCAAATTAGGAGAGACTTCTCCAAATCTCCACACTCTATTTTCACTTCATTTGCTTCTTATTCCAAAAGACAAGGAAACGTAGACAAATCGAATTCTTGTCCCTTAATAGCCGGAAAGGAAGTTCCTCAATGGAGGAGATTGATAAAGGTGTGTGTAAAGAGAAAAACGGGTCTATTATTGGGTTTAACAAAGGGAAGAATGCCAATTTTACACATCAAGTTATAAGAAGGTGTCAAATTTACTTATTAAGTATCAAAATTCCATTTATATGTATGAACTTGTCAAAAAGTGTCAAATATATTTAAAATAACAGAAATGTTAAACGGTGTTAAAAATTTTGCCACATGTAATATCCACCTATTTTTTATTTTTTTAAATTGACATTATTTTAATTATTTTTCCATTTAAACAAAACTTATTTTTACTTTCTTTCTCATCCCTCCACAACTCTCCATTTTTTTTCTAATTTTTCTCTCTTTGATTAACTCAAGTTCTTTTGGATTTTTACCTTCTTCTAACCTCCAAATGCTCTCTAACTGAACTTTAAATAGTCATCATCGTTGGTGGAAGTTTTTGTTGGCCGATTCTAAATCATAGACGTTGTGGCCAAAATCTTCATTAGTCGAACCCTAAATCATTGTCGCCATTAGCGGACAATGTCGAATCAAGGTAATACAATTAATAATAAAATTACTCATAGATGAAGAAATGAAGAGAGAAATATTTAAAGAAAATGGTAAGTTGTGAGGGTAAAGAAAGATAAAATAAATAAGAAAATATTTTAATGTTTTGTTTGAATAAAAAATAATTAAAGTAATGTCAATTTAAAATAATAAAAAATATGTGGATATTACATGTGGCAAAAAATTTAACACCGTTTAATATTTCTGTTATTTTAAATATATTTGACACTTTTTGACAAGTTCATACATATAAATGAAATTTTGATACTTAATAAGTAAATTTGACACATTCTTACAACTTGGTGTATAAAATTGGCATTCTTCCCGTTTAACAAAAGGAGAGATGAATGTAAGGATAAGTCTGACATGCCTAAAAAAATTCTTAAATTGAAAGATGTTAAGCTTAAGATCAATATAATTTGCTATCTTCAGGTATATCATTTCTGGGTTTTACTATCTCGTTTGAATTCCTCACCTGGGTTGATGTTATTGATGATGTTTACTTATTTCAAATTATAAGAACTACAATTAGAATTAATACATCACCATCTGTTTTACTCTTTTTTTGACAAACAAAGATTTATCTTCAATGCTAAAGAAGTAACTGCAGTGGCGGACCTACAAGGGGGGCCTTGGGGGGCCCGGGCCTCCCCCAACCAGGTAAAACTTTTAAGAAATTATATATATATGTTTATCAAATAAGGCTTTGCCTCAGTGGTTTTGGAGTTGACCTCTATAGTAGAGGTTAGGGGATCAAACCCTGCCTCTACTATAATTATAACCTCACACTTCTTTTTTTAAAATACAATATTTATAATAATACATAAATTTTAGTTAATATATAAAATAATGAAAATCATATAATATTATTATTTATTTTAAAACTACATTTATATTATAATTTTTATATATATATATTTTATTAATTTTAATATAATTAATAATACAAATTACTTATAAATATAAAGGTAAAATAACTATTTATATAAATATAAGGGTAAAATATTATTTTATATTTCTTAATTTTAAATTAATTTTAAATTATTTCAACAAATAAATGTATTTGTTAGATTTTATTTAGGGGTTGTGACACATATTTATTTTTAATCATTTATTTTATGTAGGATATAGAATAATGAAGATGTTCTATAAACGAATTTGTACTTCTATATCACATGACCAACATGAGTCTTCTCAATCAATTAATGAGTTTACTAATGAGTCTAATGTTACTGATCAAATATACATGGTTAGAATATAGCATATCAAAAGATGCATCATTTTGTTTTTGGTGTTATCTTTTCAAACATTTAAATAGAGAAAACGTAGATGATACAAGTATAGGAGATGAGTACAAAAATTGGAAAAGAGCATTAGAAAGATTCAATCGTCATATGAGAACTTCAAATAGTTGTCATATTGAAGCTAGAATTCAATTTGAATCATTTTAAGATGAAAGACATAACGTGAGAAACGTTTTACGTACACATGGTCGTGATATATAAATAAATTATCACACATGTTTAACGACAATATTTGATGTAACACATTTTCTATTGAGGCAAGGATTACCTTTTCGAGGACATGATGAGTCAAGTAGTTCATCAAATAAAGGAAATTTTCTTGAATTGATTGATTGGTATTGTCAACGTAATGAAGATATTTGTCTTCTTTTGTACCGACTCATAGACAAGAATAATCTAGTAATTGTGCTTATTAGTATTTTTATGTAATTATCGAGTAAAATTTTAATTAAAAAATGCATTTATTTGATAGCCAAAAAATGCTACGTTATTATGTATTTGGCCCCCCCGAGAAAATATTTCTGGGTCCGCCACTGGAAGTAAGCATTACTGTCATAATCTATACACTTATTCTTTATGTTGGATTGTTTAAGTTTAGGTCAAATTCAACTCAAATAAACATTTCAAGTAACTATTTAAGCACTCAGCAGACTGAAGAAAGTGTATGATTGCTTTAGCACTCCGTTTATCATCTGAAGCGTATGTCTTGCGATGACGATAAACACCATGATCAATTACCATTATTGTTCAGAATAAAAGTAGTATAGGAGAGAGAGGATCAGTGGGAGAAGAAATAAGATTATATTAAAAAAATAAATTAAATGTTAATAAATTTAATGGAGTTATATATAAATTAACGGTGTTAAAGTGAAATATTAAATATAACAAAATATTATAACAATAGTCCTTTAAATGACAAAATAAAATATTAGGAGAGTCTTAAATTTGACAAATCTCTTTCAACAAAAATATTAAATTTATCATTTATCCCATAAAAAATTGTATAAATACTAGTTATAATTTTCTTATACATTTAAATATATATATATAGATTTGAGTTTTAAGTTCAAATAGTATTTTTTTTTTCTTTTTCTTTTCTACCTCCAACAATGTGCATTCTTATTTTCCTCATTTTTTATTTTAATTCATTATTATTATTTTAAACCCTTTTTTGCATTTTCATTTTCCTTATTTTTTATTTTAGTTCATTGTTATTATTCTAAACCATTTTTAAGTGAAAAAAAAATCATGTTTAAAGTATTTTAAAGTCATATATATATATATATATATATATATATATATATATATATATATATATATATTAAGAAAGTCTTTAGTTAAAATTGAGTCTTATTAATTTTCTAAATAAATTATTTTATTTTTTCTTTTAACGATATTTTTATTGTACGACAAATATAATATAATTCTTATTTATTATCAATAAAGAATCACAAACTTAAAATAATATTAAAATGAATGTATTTATACTATGTTAGATAAAATTGACCGGTTAATAAGAACTTAACAAAATAAACTTATTGTGCAGGAACGGTCAAAAATTATAACCGGTCAAGTAATCAAACCGGCTAGAAGAAGCAAGTGACAAATCCAAAACCAGGAGCTGTCCGGTTGAACCGATCAACCGGTTAACATGATTAGTTGGAATGAAGTATTTAATTCAAATCCAAAGAACAAATCCAACGAGAAAACCATTTAGAGAAAGAAGTCAAGGATATCAAATAAAGAACAAATTACAAATTGGTGCAAGTAAACACTTTGGGCATATGCAGAAGATGACATCAAAGGATCAGACTGTGATATTGCCATATTCATACAAGTCTGATGATATGCTGCAGGCTGCAGAATAAGTCAAAGGTTCAATCTCCCAAGTGTAGGCAACTGTCCAACCGACAGTTGCCATAATCAAGCAAAGACAAATCAAAGTCGGTCTGCTCCATGCCTTGGAAACCTAAACCGCATTTAATGCTATGTTGAACCTCTAAAGGTATCCGTTGCTGGGAAATGTGACCGTTGACACACTTCACCTATAAAAGGAGAAGCTGGAGATGCTGAAGTGTGAAAAAATACAAGTGAACAAGTGCAAAAAGAACAAGTTACAAAGTGAGTATCTCTCTAAGATTCAAAGCTTGAGTGTGTTTGTGAAGTATATTACAATTTCTGTGAGAATTGTAATAGTGATTATCGAGCAGTCAATAAGACTCGATCGTGTATTGTGTTTGTGTATTCCTTAGTGAATATCTTTCTCGTGGTTTGAGAAGAAGGGGTGACGTAGGAGTTTTATCTCCAAACATCCATAAAAACCTATCTCGTGTTTTACTTTCTTTTGGTTCCATATTCTAACTGACTCATATTATTCTAACCGCCTCACTAATCCTCAACCGACATTCTCCAAAACCGCACTTCTATCCATCCTGTGTGTGTGTTGCTTCAACCTGAAACAAACCACTTCCGCACTTGAACTCGGTTCAAGGGTTTGTGACAGCTTTTGCAATATTGAAACCGGTGTTAATTCTTAACCGGATTAGTGCCAACCGTTGAGTGTTGTCAGAGAGTATCCTTTAAAAAAAGAGAAATGATTAGGTGAGGTTATGACTTGACATAATCTTATTCGATAAAAAATCAAATAATTTCTCTCTTTACTCTCTTTCCTCCCACTTTTACATTTTTTAACAATGAAGGTGATGCCAAATCATTCCCTCACTAAATTCCCTCACCAAATTCCCTCTCTCTATCATTCCTCTTAAAAAAATTTATAACAGTCTACTTTTGATATTAAAAACGTTTTTAGTTGGAGTTGAGTCTTGTTAACGTTCTAAAAAGAATAATATAAATTTTCTTTTAATGATTTTTTTTATTGTCAATAGAAAAATCACAAACTTAGAAAAAATATTAAAATGAATGTATAAGGAGCTAACTTCAAATAAAATAGTATATAACAACTAAATAAAAGAAAATAGGATTTTTTTTGTTTTTATTCAAAAATGTGTATATAAATAAATTAACAATTTAAAAGGAAATATAACGTAAAAATGTAATTGGTTCAAATAAATAATATGAATGAGATGGATAAATTAGGACAATGAGAATATAGATGCATAGAAGTATTAATATTATCAACCCACCACCCGTAGTTAGAGTCGCTTAAGAGATTAAAAGGTCACGAGTTTGATTTCATTTGGAAATGCTTTGTGTTGAAACGAAATTATGAGTCCTATCACTATGAGTGCATGCTAGTTCTCCTTAAATCAAAAAAAATATTAATATTAACATTATTATGATATTGTTGAATAATTTTATTATTATTATTATTATTATTGTTGTTGTTTTAATTGATTATAAAAAAATTATTTTTATTATTTTATAACCTTTATCATTGATATTGTTGAGATTGATTAAAGATAAATTTTAATAGTATTTTAATTTATTAATATTTTATTTATATTATGTTTAATTACAAATATAAAATAGTATTATTATTTAAGTCATAATTGTTTTAAATATAATAATTATTTAAGTATGTCAAAATTTAATAAACAATAAAAATATAAACATCTAATATTAATTTAGTTATATTTTTATTCAAAAATATTTATATAAAAGAATTGATGAATGGTTCTTAAACTTTTACACTTAAAGTCATTGTTTTAGGATTAAAAATAAAATGATTTAAAAAAAATAATAGGAGAAAAAAATAATGATGATTAATGATTTTGGAGAGAATATTATTTATATTTTATTATTAATATATAATATTAAAATTAATTGTATAAATGATTTATATTATTATTAGTTATTGCAATTATTATTAAGAATATATATAATATAATTATAATTAATTAGAAAAAAATTGATCGGATTTATTCTTCTCAATAACTTAGTACGAGGAAATCAAATTATTTTCGTGGAATTCCACCAATTAACAGTGGTCAATGATCGATCTTTTGGGTAGTTCTATTAAATGTCAGTTAAACTAGGGAGCAAATTCATATTTTATTTATTTATTTTTATTTAAAGAACAATATCATAATACCAAAATAAAAACATATCCCAAAGTTTATAAAATAATTAAGATTAGAATGCTGAAAGTTAACAAAAACTTAAAATAAATAACAACTCTTTCAAATAAAAACGGTCCAATTACTATTTTGGTCCCAAATAAAAACATATCCCAAAGTTTATAACAAAATTAGAATGTTATGAGTTAAAAAAAAAACTTAAAATAAATAACAATTATCTAAAATAAAAATGGAAGAGATAATACTTTTACTTCCATGTAAAGCACTAAATATAAAGTTTATGCTTGGATTCAGTAATAATAAGATGCTTTAGTTTCGTTAATAACAATATTAACTAATATTAAGTGCAATGTCAATGCTGATGCCCACCCCACCTTTTTGGCTTATTAATTTAAGTTTGTGAAAGTTGTTACTTTAAGTTATTCTTTCGATCTAATAGTATTCTTTTTTCACCTTGGTTTCTTCTCTATTAACGTCGAATTATCTTCTCACATTATATCCGCTGCGTTTGATTAAAGAATTTCATACTCGGTCCCATCAATCAAGAACACGTTTCTTGAATCAAGAATTCGAGAAGTTAAGTAATAGTTTCAATGCTTTAATTCATATTAATTTTTCTTTCTAAGTCATAAAACATTTACTTTTTACAATGAAATAAAAATAAAAATTGAATATTAATTTTTCATAATTATATACAAGTAATTTTGTCCATTTCTAATTAAAGATTAAAGATCAACAAACCCTTAATTAATTCTCTTCATTTCAAACTAAGGATTGAAGATTTAAGAATTTAGTTTATTATGGTAGTGGTTGAGTTTCAAGTAATACTCTCTAGCACAATTAATATTTTAAAAAGAATAATTTAGTTTTTCTTTAATGTTTTTTTTATTGTACTACAAATATAATTCTTTTTTATTGTCAATAGAAAAATCACAAATTTAGAAAAATCACAAACTTAAAAAAAATATTAAAATAAATGTATAAAGAGCTAACTTCAAATAAAATAGTATATAACAACTAAATAGAAGAAAATTGATTTTTGTTTTTAATCAAGGAGTGTATATAAATAAATTAACCATTTAAAAGGATATATAACAAAAAAAAATGTGATTGGTTCAAATAAATAATATGAATAAGATGGATAAATTAGGACAATGATGCATGAAAGTATTAATATTATCAACTCACCAAGAATATAGTTAGTAGTAAGAATCGGTTTAAGAGATTAAAAACCCACGAGTTTAATTTAATTTGGAAACGCTTTGTGTGTTGATATATTAATATTATAATTATTATTGATATTGTTTTAATTGATTATAGAAAATTATTTTTATTATTTTATAATCATTATAATTAAGATGGTTGAGATTGATTAGATATAAATTATTAATAGTATTTTGTAATTTATTAATAATTTATTTATATTATATTTCATTACAAATATAAAATAATATTATTTAAGTCATAATTGTTTTAAATATAAAAATTATTTAAGTTGTCAAAATTTAATAAATAATAAAAATATAAATATCTAATATCAATTTAGTTATATTTTTATTAAAAAAAAATTATATAAGAGAGTTGATGGATGATTCTCAAACTTTTACACTTTTATAAGATTTCTGTACAAGATCTTAAACTAATTATAATGCAATTTTTTTAAAAATACAATTAAAAGTATCTAATAATATAAATAATGGACCAACTACATTACAAATTAATAACATTTATTAAATATAAAATTTTACATAATAGCACTATATACACAAGATGTATATTTTTTTATAACAGTATCTATTTAAACAAATTATATTTAACCTTTATAATTTTTTAAAAATAAATTTTTATATAAAATTATTATTAATTTTCTTTTATTTTTAAAGTTTTTTATATTTTAATTTTATATTTTATTATTAACATATAATATAAAAATTAATTGTATAAGTGATTTATATTATATTAATTATTGCAATTATTATTAAAAATATATATATAATATAATTATAATTAATTTAGAAAAAAATTGATCGGATTTATTCTTCTCAATTTAAAAAGAAATTGAGAATCACTTAGTACGAGGTAATCAAACTATTTTCGTGGAATTCCACCAACTAACAGTTTAGTCATCTTTTGGGGGTAATTCTATTAAATGTCAGTTAAACTAGGGAGCAAATTCATATTTTATTTATTTCTTTTAATTTAAAGAACAATTTCTTAATACTAAAATATAGGGCTAGTTTGATTCAGTTTATTCTCGGCTAGTTTGATTCAGTTTATTCTCATCAGTTTATTCTCAGGTATGTTTATATGATTTTAGCTTATTTAATCATTAGGTTTGATTCAGCTTATTTATTTTTTTATATTTATAATATTATTTAATAATTAATATTATATATATATAATATTATATATATTTATTAATTTAATTTTAAATATTAATAGATAATTTAAATTAAAAAATAATATATATTTCAAAATAAATTATATTAATATATTATTTTTTATAAGTTTTTTTTAATATATAATTTTAAATATTAATAAATGACTTAAATTAAAAAAATAATATATTCTAAAATAAATGATATGAATAAAAAATAATTTATTATTATATATATTTTTCACATTTCCACCCTCCTATTCGTATTATCATTCATTTCAATTGTAAATAAAAAAAATCATAATATATTTATATTTTATATTTTATTTAATTATTTTATATATTAAGATACATATATTATAAATAATAAATAAAAATATATTTAAATATATGTTTTTTTATTATAATAATTTTATATAAATATATGGAATGGATGAGAGAGAATGAATAAAATGATTAAAGAGAGATTAGATTGATGAGAGAGAAGAGATAAAATAATTAAAAATAAATGAAATAGATTAAATAGATGAGAGAATGAATAAAAAAATATTTATAATTGATGAGAGAGAAAATTGCTGAGATTATAATTTTAATGGAACCAATTCCTGTTCTACCCACCTGTTAAACATTTTTTCCTAAACTACTCACATTTCTCAATCTAAATCATTAATTTTCCTTTTAATTACACATCTTCCACACCAATCCACTAATTACAATATTTTATAAATATAAATATATATAATTAAAATTAATAATACATATATTAAATAAATAAATATATATATATATATATTATTTTTACTAAATTTTATAAATATATTATATAATTAAAAATAAACATTATAAATTAAATAATTTAAAATAATATTATAAACTAAATTAAAATATATTACATATACCTTTAATATTATATATTAAAATAAAATATATTATATTATATAAATATTAAAATAACATATATATTACATAAATATTAAAATAATATATATATTTTTTTTACTTGATTTTATAATATAATATATATAATTAAAACTAAATATACTAAATTAAATAATTAAAATAAATATTATAAACTAAAATAAAATATATAACATAAACCTAAAATAAAATAAAATAAATTACCTAAACTTTAAAATATTTCTAAAAGTAATCAATTTAAAAAACCTTAAAATAAAATAAGTTATATAAATTTTAAAATATTTATAATATTTTACACATTTACGTAAAATATAAGTGTTATTTTAATATTTACGTAATATATGTGTTATTTTAATATTTATATAATATAATATATTTTATTTTAATATATAATATTAAATTTAAAATTTTATGTAAGTATATTATTTAGTGTATAATATTTTATTTTAGTTTATAATATTTATTTGAATTATTTAATTTATAAAGTTTAATATTAATTATATATTATATTTATAAAATTAAGTAAAAATAAAATATGTGTGTTATTTTAATATTTATGTAATATATGTGTTATTTTAATATATAATATTAAAAGTTTATGTAATGTATTTTATTTTAGTGTATAATATTTATTTAAATTATTTAATTTATAATGTTTAATTTTAATTATATGTTATATTTATATATATATGTGTTATTTTAATATTAATATAATATATTTTATTTAATATATGTATTATTAATTTAAATTTAAATTTTATATATTTATATTTATATTTATAAAATAGAATAATTAGTGAATTAGTATGGAAGGTGTGTAATTAAAAAGATAATTAATGATTTAGAGAGAGAAAAGTGAGTAGTTTGGGAAAGTGAATGAAAAGGTGGGTAGTTTGGAAAAAATTGTTTGAAAGTAGTTAGAACAGTAATTGGTTCATTTTAAAGGCTGAGGAGGAAGATAAAGAGAAATTTGAGTTTAAACGCAATTTGATTTTGATTATAATTTTTTGCTTGAGCTTATTAAAAGTTAATGTAGCATAAGCAGAGCTGCTTATGCTAATAAACGCTAAATCAAACATGCCCAAAAACATATCCTAAAATAATAAGATTAGAATGATGAAAACAAAAACTTAAAATAAATAACAATTATTTCAAATAAAAACTGTCTAATTAGTCCCAAATAAAAACATATCTAAAATAAATAACAATTATCTAAAATAAAAATGGAAGAGAGAATACTTTTACTTCCATATAAAACAATTTATTGAGCACTTTGTCTATCAATTCTAAATATAAAGAAATATAAAGATTAAAAATCAACAAACCTTTAATTAATTCTCTTCGTTTCAAACTAAGGATTGAAAATTTAAGAATTTAATTTATTACGGTGATGGTTGAGTTCTAAGTAATACTTTCTAGCAAACTTAATCTTGTGCCTAACATCGTTCTCATGAATATAAAATCTCTTGCAATTGAAAAACTTTCTATGAAGTTTCTTTAGTGTCGTCAACATAATCAACAACTCTATATCGTCGTCGTCATTAACGTCGTCGTCATTAACGTAATTAGAGGAGTTTTCCGTTGACTCGGTCTTTTTTTGATTCTTTTGCCAATAATAGTAAGGTTTAATTTGTAACACATTATCCTTGTGTTTTGGCCAAACAGATTCATTGTCGTCCACAATCACCACTGCTTTCTCTTCCCCTCCGAGCACGACGTCAAGATTCTTCTCGCCTTTGGTTGTGCAGTCATCCCTTGAAATAACCCTCCAATCAAAAAGGGCCTCATCCCGATCAACCATATTTGCAAAGGCATTTGCGTACGATCTACTTCCCAAAGTGTAAATATAAAGCTCGAACAACTTGCTCATTTCTTTTAAGAAACATGTCACATATGGTCTTATCTTCGTTAAGATCTTCCTCTTCTGAGAAGTAACAATTCCTTTTTCTTTGAGGGATTTGGAGTCCCTAGTATGGTCTTCCTTTAAAAAATCATCGAATGAGATGGAATGAATTAAAGTATTGTCAAGATCGAGGATGAGAGAAAGCTTCTTCTTTTCGATGAGGTTTGTCCGATAATTAGTGCAACGGAAAAGGAAAAACTCCTTTTTAGTTATAGAGAAATCGTCAAGCACATATTTAAGTGGTATCCTTTCATCAACATCAACGTAGTTAGTCATTGTTGGTGAATTTGAGGAAAGTTGCCAACCGCAAACGAAACAGAGGCCTCCCACGTTGGCTCCTCGATGATCGCATGATTGCTTCAAATCTTTATCAAATCGGCGTCTTTTCAAAGCCCTCATCCCCCTTTTGAGATCTTCCGTCGCCAAAACTAAGCCCGCTGACTGATCGATCATTATTGTAGGATGATCATCATGAACAGCCGAGGTCAAGGTCATCATTATTAGGGGAGTAGGAAACAACTAAATAGGTAGTAGACGATTCTCAATAATCATAACTGAGGCTTGAAACTAAGTAAATATATATTATTGAAATCTGGATGGATATTATAGTCTCTTATAAGTTATAAACCAAGTCAAGTTTATAAAAAAAAAAAGAAGATAAATTATAGCCAAAAATATATTAATTAAAAAATAAAACTAACCATTTAAAATAATATTAGATTTAAGTTTATATATTTAATCTATATTTTTGGGCTGACTTAGTGAATATATCTTGAAAGTGATGTATACATTAATTAATCTTAATTTTATTTACTTAATAAAATGAACTGTTTCTTTATAACTTTAATTAATGAAAATATTCACCAAAACAACGCAAAATATAGATGAATTCAAATCATTAAATTAATAGGACAAAATAGTGATCACTTCAAAATTAAAAAACTAATTTCATTTATTTAGAATCAAATTTTGACCTTTTAATATAATATTAGAAAAGAGATGGCTATTCAGAATCTAAAATTTGAATTTGTTTGATTTGTAAGATATATTTATATATTATTATTTTAATTGGTAATATATATATATATATTAGTTTGAATTTTTTATTAATAGAATTCTTGTTTAACAAATATTTAACTTTTAATGAAATGCACATTTTTAATAGTATATATTTAGATAAAAATAAATTAAAATAGAGTAATTGATTAAGATATTGTAAAATATAATATTATCATATTTTTTTTGTTATAAATTAAAAGAATAACTAATAGCTATTTATTTATTTAATTATAGATATACAAATTTTAATATAAATAATATAAAGTTCTAAACTTATAACTAATTATCCTAATTCTAATATTTAATAACAAATTTCATAATAATCTCTAACAATATTATTAAATAAATAATAATTCAAATTATGTGGTAACTAGTGCATTCAACAATTAATGATTTTTTTTTAAGCCTAGACCAACAGTTAATTTTCTTTATTATATATATATATATATATATATATATATATATATATATATATATATATTTAAAAATAAAATAAAATATCCAACGAGAACTAAGCCTCAACGAGAACTAAGCCTCAAAAATCGGTTTGTAGCTCATTTGTTTTCTTAAAATTATTTAAGCATAAAGAAAAGGAATAAAAAAAATAATCAAATATTGGTTTCTCTTTTATTCATTTGAAGAATAAAAGTGATTACTTATTACTAATCATTAATAAAATCTCTCCTAATTAAGTCAAATTTAATCATAATAACAAATATAGGAATTTTAATTCACTCAAAATTAATATATATATATATATATATATATATATATATATATATATATATATATATATATATATATATATATATATATATATCTAATAATTTTAGGGAGTTTTGATTAAGTCTTTCCCATTCAATACTCAAAATTATAATATATATATATATATATAATATTATTATTATTATTATTATTATTATTATACTTTAAGTTAATTTGAATATATATAAGAATAAGTAGATACTTAGTTGAATTATGTGTTAACTCGTTCATAAATTTAAAACGGTTAAAAATAAAATAAAAAATATGTTTGAAACTTACTCCCTAACAAAATAAACAAAATAAGAACTAAATTAACACGAGACATTTTAACGTTATAAGTTTGAATTTTTTAAGTAACTAATATATATATATATATATATATATATATATATATAAATAATTAATGAATAATGAATTCAAATATTGAAAAATGAAATAATATCCCACAATAAATTATCACCATTTTTTATCTCAAAATTTAACTTTATGCCTTCATTCATATTAATTGATTTTGTATAGAAACTAATAATTTGATCAATTACAAATGGTTAATTTTTTACATTATTAATTTAAGATTCAAGAAACTAATAAAAACAATCTAATTAATTTGATCATTATCTATTTCCACTTTATGACTTGGAGTAATACTTACTTGCAGACTTTATAAACTGTCTAATATCCTTGTCATGAATACAAGTCTCCTCCCATGATTAAAGAACTCTATATGGAAATATCGTCAATGCCATCAACATAAACATTAGCTCTCTATCATCGACGCAATATATGGGAGTATTTATAATTCATTGTGGGTACGTAACACATTCATCCTACACTAGTAGAAAAATGGGTATTAGTAAAGATGAAAATCGTTAATAAAAACCCCCAAAACCGTCACTAATAACGTTCTGTAACGACGAATAAAACCATTACCATTCGTTACAGAAACGAGCGTTACTGATACTAGAAGAGTATCAGTAACGACTTTCGACAACCGTTACTAAAACTCTTCCAGTAACAGTAGCATTAGTAACAGTTTTAGCCAAGGTTAAATCGTTACTGATAAAATATTAGTAACTATTTTCTTATTTGTAAAATCGTTACTGATATATTACTAATAACTGTTTTCTTATTTATAAAACCGTTACTGATATATTATTAATAACGGTTTTCCTATTTATAAAACCATTTTTGATATATTACTAGTAACGGTTTTCTTATTTATAAAATCGTTACTAATATATTACTAGTAACGGTTTTCTTATTTATAAATCCGTTACTAAAAAACATAATCGTTTTTTAAATTTATTTTTGAATATTTCATATTTTTATCTATATAAACAATAATAATTATCCAATTTGTCAAAACCACAATCATAATCCAAAAATTACAATCATCAATCCAAAAACTACAATCATAATCCAAAAACCACAATCATCCACAAAGCACAATCATAAATCCACAATTCATCAATCCACATAAACCATAAACTAACCATACTTCAAAAACCACTTAAACCATAAACTAACAAGACTTTAAAAATGACATAAACCATAATTAAACTAACACTAGTAAAAATAAGAGAAACAACAACAGTAATCACTGTCGCTAATGGTCAATTTCCCGTCGCTAAATAACAACAACGACAGTAAAGATGCCTGTTGTGTAAAAATAAATCCACGTTTTACAAATATCTAGTTAAGACAGGATTATTGTTACTTTAAACTTCACATCATATTGATTTCATACTAATAAATATTCTCGTACTATCTTTGTTAACAGGTACGTACAATACCGCCAAGAAAACTCTTCAAGTCATTCAAGGGGCTGATTTCACAGGTAGGTGACCTTACGACCCGAGGGGGGTCTTCAGGGAGCCGAGGAGAGTTAAATCATGTCACAATATCTTCTTTCATACCAACCCAGTCACAAGTGGAGGATGATGCTGATGATTTCGTTGAGAGTACGTTTGCGGGGGTAGAGTAATATCAGGAGGATGAGGAGGCTGAGCATGAGGAGGAGCATCATGAGAATGACCAGTTCACTCTGGACACTACTGGTACTAGGAAATTATTAAAAAATATTTATTGTTTATAATGTTTTTGACCTAATAATATTAATTATTTGTTTTTTTACAAGTTCTTCCTCCACGCGTAGACGAGGTCGGAATAAGAATATTGAGCTTGCTAAAAGGGCTCAAGGATCTAAAGTGCAACTGACTTTCGGAGACATGGATGGGAGGTCAGATGGTGATGCGAGGCGTATGTGGTCTCGATATGTGGGGTCAATGGTGCGGGACCCTCAACTCATCTCGCATCGCCAATTAAAGTGGAGAGCTTTGAGTACCGACCAACTCGATTCACTGTGGCGTGTTATGACGGTAATAAATTGAACCTTAATTAACATTCAAATAAAGTTTTATAACATTTGGTGATTTTATATTTCAGGATCTATTTGAGAATACAGAAATGTCTATAGATACGTTTAGAGAGGCCGGGATTGCACACGCCAAACAAATATGGGATAGGTGGCGCTCCGATTTGAGTCGGGATTACGTCTGAATTCATAACGGATATGAGGCGGCCGTGCTTGCGAATCCACCACCATGTTATGATCCAACAGATTGAGAGTTCCTCTACAGACACCACTTCTTCACCGAGAATTTCAAGGTATACATATAATTTCATAATTGAAATATGTACTAACGACACTAGTTCTAACTTCTTTTTTATTTTAAAAGCAGAAAAAAAGCTCTATCAATATTGGCAAAAGAAAACAAGTGAAGTTTCTGCACCATACAGGCAGTAAACCATTTTCGTGCGTAGAAGAAGAATTTGTAAGTATATTATTCAGTTATACCTATTATAAATAATTTAAATAATTTAACTAATTTACTGATGAACACTAACTAAATTATTTGTACAGACGGTTGAACTCGGATGTCCACCAACTATCATAGAGAGGTTCAGAAAGACTCAAACTCCGAGACCCACCGTAGACAACCCGATCCCGACATTGAACCCATTATCACAAGAGAAGATCGTAAGTTAATAAATAAATTTAATTGAAAATTTAACAGAACTATATATATACATCTTATACAATAAAACTTTTAAATGTGCAGGCGGAGATGGAGCAAATAATTAGTGAAACACCCGATATCTCCGACTTTGAGGTGACCGAGAAAGCCTTCGGGCCCCAACGACACGGGCAGGTGATGGGTATGGGGTCAGGCGTCCGGCCATCGCGCTTTCACGGTGATCGGCGGAGGAGCGGCAATTCTAAACGTGGAGGGCCGTCGTCGTTAAGAGAAGAGAACCAACAGCTCCGGGCGCGGATCAATAAACTCGAAGAGCAATTTCAAGTTAATAACGAAAGAACGCAACAACATATTGCAGAAATATTATCAAGGTTATTGAATCAACCACCACCGTCGAGTTAGTACGTTTTTATGTAGTTTTTGGATAATGTTATCGTGTTTGGAACAAGTATGCTGGATTATGTTTTGGATTAGTACACGTATTTGTAATACGTATTAATTTAGAATTTTAGAAAATGTAATGAATTTTTTTGATTATTGTATTTATTTGGTTTGACTGATAATTAAACAGGTTAAGAGTATGTAAAAAACAAACAAAATATTAAAAAAACTGTAAAGAGGAAATACCGAAAGATATGCATAGATCTTTCGGTAAAGGTAATAAAGCAAAACCGAAAGATAAGCATAGATCTTTCGGTAAAGGCAATAAAGTAAAAACCGAAAGATATGCATAAATCTTTCGGTAAAGGCAATAAAGCAAAACCGAAAGATATGCATAAATCTTTCGGTAAAGGTAGTAAAGAAAAACCGAAAGATATCAACAAATCTTTCGGTAAAGGAAGTAAACAGAGCCGAAAGAAAGTAAAGCAAAGCCGAAAGATATACATAAATCTTTCGGTAAAGGAAGTAAAGTAGAGCCGAAAGATATGCATAAATCTTTCGGTAAAGGAAGTAAAGCATTTCCGAAAGATTTTAATAAATCTTACGGTGAACGTAGTAAAAAGCATTTTCGAAAGATTTTACTAAATCTTTCGGGAAAGAATATACCGAAAGATATGAAATATGTCGGCTTAGGTCTCTACACCTTTACCGACAAGAGCAATACTGACTGATGCCGACAATCTGACGGGTTGTCGGTAAAAGACTTTTACTGATAGATATATGGCTTTTACCGAAAGGTTATACTTTCGGTTAAAGGTCTATTTTTACTAGTGAAGGTCATGACTCTTCCTAATGTATGTCGTTTCTCTCATCCACCTCTCACCAATTTTGATCGTGAGTTCTACTCTTTCTAACCTCTTTGATTAATTTATAGATCTCACTTTCAACTTCTTTTGATTTGTTTGTTTGTTTATTGATCGATCTATCTTTCTCTTCAAATTGTCTACAATGAGCGTTGGCATTCTTGCTCCAAGTATGTTGTTAGATGTTATCATGTTGTAAATTGTAATGAATTAATTGATTATCTTTGTTGCTCATTCATTGAATGAATTCTTGTCCTTCTCAATGAGGGACCTTTGTGAAATTTGGAGTTTCTTAGACAATAGAAGAATACCAAGATATCAAATCAGAAGTGAACCCTCCTTGATGCCCATAATATTGAAAATTCACTCCTTCCCCTCCTCCCGACTCCATCATAAAAAGAAAGAATTTTATCTTCATTAATAAATAGACCTGTAACACAAGAGAAAATAGTTAATACTTCCTTAAAAGTATGTATGGATTCCATGTTCGCATTGCCACGAAAAAATATCATCGGCAAAATAAATATAAGTAATATTCTCCTCCCTACATAAAAGATCCCTACATAAAAGATGGTGGGCGTATGAGCAATTATTCAAAAGTTTTTTGAATATACTATCAAGGATTTTAATGATAAAGACAAAATAAATGAAAAGAGAGTATCTCCTTGTCTCATCCCATTTTCCCCTTTGAATAATCCACCGTGGATACCATTAATGCTAATAATGAAAAAGGTAATCGTAATGCATTGCATAATCTAATCAACAAAATATTAGAAAATTCAGAAAAAATCAAAAATTCATTGATAGTGTTTGATATGCTTGAAAATGAGTATTTTTTAGATGCTTATACACAATAGAAAGCAGTCCAAAAGAAGTGTTTGCTAGCAAAGTTCGAACTAGTTGAACTGGAGGTAATTGAACAGCTTTCTCCTACAAAATTTCAATTCAGTCCCTTATCTCAAATATTAACCTACTGATCAATAACAGATGTTCTTAACAATATAGAAACCTGATGAGTTCGGATCAGCTGAAAGATGTCCAGCTCATGATCATCAGGTTCCCCCATCCTTTCACTCGATCAGCTGAACTGATGGATCATTGACAAACAAAACGAATAAGCTCAACAAACAGCAGCGTATAATCGTGTATCATATATAATTTAAACAGGCATACCTTAGATGGAAGAAGCCATGGCCGATCCGAGGATGAGAGAGAAGACGATCCTAGTTTTTTTTACCTAATACATTTATTTATCCTACGTAGTACCTGTGTTCTTGAAAAGATTTTAATAAAATAATTATAATTTTAATCGGAAAATAAATATAAATATAGATATTTTATATTATATTATAATTTTAAAATACATCTTTTAAATTTAAAATTAATAATTAAGATTACAAATTTTAAATTTTTTTATTTTTTATTATCCATCTAATTCAATTTTTCATTCCTTCGTCCCTTTAATTTGAATTTACATATTCTATCACATCTTATCTTTCAAAAAAATCACCATTAACACAATCATTCCTTCAATCCATCAAATTCGCATCCACATATACCACCATCATTATCATTTTACGAATGAAGACGACAAATTAAAAAAAACTTAGTATAGTTGTGCGCATAAATTTTATTTGAGATTAAGGTGTTGCTAATAAAAGAAAAGACAAAGCTATATGCATTAAAGGAGAGTGTTTTAAGATATAACATGGAATTAGGCATCCCGACCTAATGTGGAGAGGTCTACCAACCATTTCAACCACTCAATTTCAAGATGCAGTTAAGGATCAAAGAAAAAAATTGGATAAAAAAAACATAAAATTAACGACAACGGAAATTGAACTCATGAAGAAAAAACATTTATAACATTATGTCATGTGACACGTGCTACAATAATAACCAATTTTAAAACATTACATTCTAAACTTAAAAAGTTATTTGCCTCAAAGTGACTCGACATTATCTTTGAACATTTTGCTCCATTCGCAACTCGTCATATTATGACCACCTTCTACCATCACATTGTGCATTTGCTTCATCTGACTCATCATTATCGACCAACACCTACCATCACTTTGAACATTATGCACTAACAAACTCATCATTATTGGCCACCTTTTACCCTCACTTTGGGTATTTTTCTCAAACTGATTCGTTATTATCGATCACAATATATCCTCATTTTATCATTTGATTCATTTCGAACCACTATTCCATTAATCTCTCAAATTCACACCCACGAATACTACAATCATTGTCATCTTAATATTTATAATACCCTTCTAAAATATCACCATTTCCTTAATACCTCACATTCAAGGTGAAAATCATAATATAAATTGGAGAATGTGAAAACCCTAAAAGAGGTTGGATACTATTCATATTGAAACTATTTTTTTTTTAAAATTAATATCACAACGATGTGATCATGTTGTGTTAACATCTTCAAGGGAATAATCTGATTTCCTAATTAAATATTGATTAGTATATTTTCATAATTTATTATATATATCATATTACTTAATTATTTATTAATAAAGTGTCACTTAATCTTATTTATTTGAATTTTAATGCGAGATCAATTTGTTGAGTCAAGTGATTAGTGATATTAATTAATTAATAATATATATGTTATAATTTGTTAAAATCTTTTTTTTTGACGAACTTGAAAAATCTATAAAAAAAATAGATTAAAAAAATAATTATTATATTGAGAAGTTAATAGTATTTGTTATATAAATGAGAGTAATAAAATATTATTCAATTAGTAAAATATTATTCAATTTCTACTTATTTGAAAAGTTAAAAACATTTTGCTAATCTATAATTTATATATTAGTTTAGTGAGGATTAGATATTATTTATTTTGAGAGAATATGAAAATGTTAACTTAATTGAATCAATATATGTTGAAGTTTATTTTGTGTTACAAGAATAGTAAATTAAGACTGATAAACAAATTAAATTTTAAGAAATTATGATCAGCTAATTCAAGCAAAATCTAAAATAAAACAAAATTAAAGAAAAAAAATAAAAATAAGACCCAAAATCACCTAGATCATGAGGCCTAAATAATGGCCTTTGGGTAAAAAAAACAATCCAAGGCCATGTAGGCCTTTTTGGTTTTGACAATAAACCCACATTTAAAAGAGACCTTCAGTTTAAATAATAAACCAAGACCAAATAGGCCTTCTGATTTAAATAGTAAGCCCAAATCCTAAAAAACTTCCTAGCTAAACAATAGATCCTCCAGAACAATCATCGTTCTGTTAGTAAAATTCGGAGGGCCGTGGTCCAAAATCCACAAACCCGATCATCGATTTCAGAAGAAAAAAACGTTATGCCTTCCATGTTTTCCTTTAATACAAACAAAATATAACTTGAATAGACTAAATGATTCTTAAATTTAACAACCAAAAATTAAACTAATCTCAGACAAGAACAAACATTCAGGAAATTATCTAAATAATGAAAATAAAGACCAGAATCTTAAATTAAAAATGAAGTTGATTTATGAACTTATCTCTTCTTATAGTGAGTCTTTTCGTTGACGATTAATAGATTTAGAATGTTAGAAAGAAATAAATAAGTTGAGAGACTTTTATATGTCAAACTAATCTCTATAATGTTGTAAATGCATACACTCTTATTTATACCAGAACAATTACAGGCAATTACTTATACTTATTATTCAAACATAAAACATTTCTAATTATATTTATACCCCTCATGTTCATGTTGGGAGATACAAATTGTGCATTCAAAGATAGTTCTTGGTAACGTTTTGGTTAGAACATCGACAATTTGGAACCGTCATGGAATGTGAGAGAGTTCAACTAGCCAATTGTTGCGATATGCTTTGTTCTATCGTGGTGAACCGGATTTTTGGCGATACTAATGGCTGCAAGATTATCACAATAAAGCTTAATTGTAGTATCATTAATAACACCAATATCTCTTAGAACTCTAACGACCCAAAGTCTTTCACATAACCCAAGTGTAAGAGCTCTCAACTCTTCTTCGACACAACTTTGAGATACAACTTATTATTTCTTGCTTCTTCATGTCACAAGATTGCTTCACACATAAGTGCAATAAGCCGAAGTGAATTTTCTATCTGTGATGTCTCCGGCCCAATCATCATCCGTAGAAACTAACATATCATTGCTTTCATTTTTAAGGAACATTAATCCTTTACTTGAAGTGCCTTTAATATATTTCAAAATTCGATAAGCTGCATCCATATGATCTTGAGTTGTGTTATTCATGAACTGACTCAAAACACTTACTGAGAAATCAATATCGGGACGAGTATGTGATAAATAGATTAGACGACTTACTAGTCTTTGATATCTTCCATTATCAACTAAGACTTCATTTTTTCTTGATCCAATCTTATTATAAGGGTCCATAAGAGTGTCAATAGATTTACAACCAAGCATTCTTGTTTCTGTCAACAAGTCTAAAGAGTATTTCTTTGAGACATGAAAATACATATAGATGATCGGGCAATCTCTATGCCAAGAAAAGACTTAGAATGTCCAAGATCTTTAGTGTTGAATTATCTCGCTAATGTCTTTTACAAGACTGAAAGTTCTGCCTCATCATCACATATAAGTATAATATCATCGACATATATAATAAGAATTGCTACATTTTTCTCGTTGATATTTTGATGAACATAGTGTGATCGGCTTTACTATGAGAATATCCATAATTCTGATGGCTGATTTGGTAAACTTGTCAAACCACGCTCGTGGATATTTTTTGAGTCCGTACAATTATTTGTGTAGTCTACAAACCTTGTTTTTAAGTTACTTAGATTTCAAACTTGGTGGAATTTCCATGCATACTTCTTCTTCTAAATCTCTATTTAGAAAGACGTTTTTAACATCAAGTTGGTACAACAATCAATCTTTATTTGTTGCCAAAGTAAATAGGATTCTAATAGTATTTAGTTTTGCTATAGTAGTCAATGTCTCCTCATAATCAATACCATACGATTGAGAGAATCCTTTTGCAACGAGTCATGCTTTAAAATGTTCAATTGTCCCATCGGCATTATGTTTTACCTTAAAACTTCATTTACACTCAATCGTATTCTTATTCGAAGACAAGTCACAAATATACCAAGTACCATTCTTCTGAAGAGCTCGCAATTCATCTAATATCGCCTCTTTCCAACGAGAATGTTGAAAAGTTTCATCAACATTGTTAGGAACTTGTACATTATCATGAGAGGCAAGACAATATCGATATTGAGATGAAACCCTTTCATAAGATACAAAATTATCAATCGAGTGTTGAGTTCAAGATCCATGTCTACTTCTCCAAGCAATAGGTAAGTTAAGAATATCATCATCAACATAAATAGGATCAAGTGAAATGCTAATACCTAAGTGTTCTTGTAGAGTTGGATTTAGCCTTGACATTGACGATTGATATGATGAAGAGTGTGTTCGGTCTTCAGATGACATTGATTTAGGAGTAGAGGTGGAAGTGGAAGAAGTAGGATTGATAATAGTAGTGGAAGATAGAGAATTATCAAATGTTTCTATAATGAGAGTGGAAGATTGTGAAAAATATTGATATTCATCTTGATTCTCCTCCTGAATATTGAAAGCCAAAAAATAAGGTTGATTCTCAAAAAAATATAACATTTATGGCGGTGTATATTTTCTTAGTGGAAGGAGAATAACAACGATATCCTTTTTGGAATGGTGCATGCATAACCGATGAATATGCATTTTTTGAATTTATGATCAAGTTTTCTTCTATTTTGATGGAAGTAAACAAAGGAGAATTGGTTGAGACAACGTCTAAGATGAAAAAGATTGTTAAACCCGGTGTTACACGGTTTATTACTATTTTTTTTTAAATGACTTATATTTATTTAATTAAAACCAAAAAAGGGACAAATATACATAATTAACTCATTAGTTAAAGAAACAAACAAGAAACAAGAATAAACAAAAGTAGCATACATCATAAAGGAAACAAACAACCAATCACATCGCCTTAAATTTTGATAATTTTGTGACTTCCACAAACTTGTTAGGTTTCAATTATCTATAGTTATAAGGATTCGCCTCCAAGTGTGTGTGAATGAGAGTTTGACCATCAAGAACAATTTCTCTCCAAATTTGTTATTCACTTCTTATAATCCTTGAGAAAATTATTGCATTTTTTCTATCAATAATTGATAAACAATAGTACCAAGATAACATTTTAAAACATTAGAGTAGAACGTTTCACCTTTGAATTTAACCAGTGCCTATTTTTTATATGAAACCAATTTTCAAGAAAATAACGAATCCTGAAAGTTTGAATGACCACATGGCAGACTTGGCGTATCTCAAGATTATTCAAAATATTTGAAGATGAAGAATGATTTAGAAGTGAAGCAAATTATATTGGATTACATGTTTTGGATAAATGTTGCGATTTTTGTGAAGATTATGGCTTTCTTGATGCGTCTATTGAGAATTTGTGATGCTGAAGATAATCTTGCAATGGGATATGTCTATGAGGGCGTGTGTGCACGTAATGCAATGAATGATATATTTTTTTTAACAAAAAGAGACTTTACAAGTCTTATATTGATATCATCAAGGATAAGTAGAGATGTATGTTTTGTCAACGTATTCAAATGCTAGCACACCAATTAAATATCGTCTTTCAATATTATCAAGACACTTATTGCAAACAAATTTTTTTATTCAAACTATACTTGATTTTGCAACCCTACAAAAGATGATAAGCAAGATAGATGGAAAATTTTTATTTCATAAAGTTGAACATTATAAAAATCGTAGACTACCATATTTTACACGTAAAATGGCATTGAATATGTCGAAGTCTCTAAATCCAGGTTCTTACCAATTTTGTATGTAATTCATAACTTTTGTATAAATAAAAATCAATTTATCTTTTATATTTATCTATTATGGACAATTGATAATATCATTTTTAACAGATGCATGGTGAAAGTCATTTGGAGGAAGTACCCTAACTTTACAAAAGTTCGCAATTAGATTCATTAGTCAAACAACTTCTTCATCAGGTTGTGAGCGTAATTTGAGCACATTTGATTGAGTTCATTCAAAAAGAAGAAATAGACTAGAGCATGAAAGACTTAATGACTTAGTCTATATTCATTCTAACTTGCGAATGCATTGAGCAAGAACCAAAAAACAAATATTGGTATAAATGAATTGGAAATAATGCTAAAGGAAGCACTTGTTTGTGCTGAAGAACAAGGTAAAAAATATGGGAGTAAATTCGCTTCTAGCTACAGGTTTGTAATATTTTTCATATTGTGAATTTGTGATATTGATATATTCTTCAATGTAAAATATTATCTTACTAATATTGTTAAATATTTTGTAAAGATGATATTACAGTGATTTCTATTGTTTGAACAATTTGGAGAATGAAGATTGACTAATATAACCATTGTTACGAGAAGAATAATATGATTTGAATATTCAATATTGTGGTTGCTAACTTTAATGTTTGGATTGAAATATTCGATATTAACAATGCTGTTAATATTATTGACTAATTATTATAAGTATATTTGGTGTGATTGATGTTTTGATTGTACGAAATTATGCTATTTTATGTGATATTAGTTTAATTTACAAATTATTGAATTTAATTAACATGTAATTGATTATTTTTGTGGATGCCTAATTAATATATATATATATAATTTAATTTATGTACTCAATATATTTAAAATTAATTTTTTAAATAAATAAAATTCGGTTCAACTTGTGGTTCAACCGGTTGGACCGAAGTTTGCCCAAAAAAACGAATTGATAATTGGGACGGTTTTTAGAATAATGTGTATAAGGAGATATTTAAAATATATATATATATATATATAATGATGCTTACTTTTTAAAATGTTCGGATTGTCGGGTCGAGAACTGCGATTAATTTGAATATATATGTGAGAGTAAATTAAAAATATTATCACATTTTAATCGTAATTTTTTTTCTCAGTTTTATATCTTTACTCGTGCAGGCTACATGCTAATTTCAATAATATTTACTTATTTTCAAGCCTGAGTTGTGATTGCTGAAGATTATCTACATATTTTGTTGTTTCTAGTTAATTAAGGGTTTGTTGATCTTTAATTGGAAATGGACAAAATTATATATATAATTATGAAAAGTTAAAATTACCTTTCATAATGTTTGATTCAATTTTAATTTTATTTCATTGTAAAAGTAAATGTTTTACAACTTTTTTTTCTTTTGAAATTTATATATTGTCTTAAGAAATTATTTTTTGGAAAAATTAAATTATTTATTTTAATCACTTGATTTTTTTAAAATTATTTTGAGATAAAATGAGTACAACATTTATCCCAAATAATTTTATTTATTTATTTGGCCATTGTCCTTAATTAATTAGATTTTAATTATCACAATAATTAATCTAATTAATTGTTTAATTAGGTTTTGACCTTGAGATTAATTTTTTTGATTTTATTTATTTGAAAATAAATCAAAATAATTATTTTAATTTTATAAATTGGATATGTAAATTTTTAGTACTTACAGGTCTATCGAGAATAAAAACTTTAACTGGTAAACATTGGTTTGTTTCATTTGTGGATGATCACACTCGTTTGACTAGGTTATTTCTAATGAAAGAAAAATCAGGAGTCAATGAAATTTTTAAACAATATATATATATATATATATAATGATGCTTAATTTTTAAAGTGTCCGGATTGCCGGGTCGAGAGTTGTGGTTAATTTAGATATTTATGTGAGAGTAAATGGATACTTGGGTCGGATTGTGGGTTGACCCGTCCATAAACTTAAAACGGTTAAAAATAAATTTAAAAATGTTATTTGTAGGTTTCGAACTTGCAACCTAATAAAACAAGTACAACTTTTTAACCAACTAGGCTAACAACACTTTATATTTAAGATTTAACACCAAATTTGATGAACGCGAGACATTTTAACAATAAAATTTCAAATTTTTAACTAACTAATCTATATATATATAATGATGCTTAATTTATAAAGTGTCCGGATTGCCGGGTCGAGAGCTGTGGTTAATTTGGATATTTATGTGAGAGTAAATGGATACTTGGGTTGGATTGTGGGTTGACCCGCCCATAAACTTAAAACGGTTAAAAATAAATTTAAAAATGTTATTTGTAGGTTTCGAACTTGCAACATAACAAAACAAGTACAACCTTTAACCAAATGTGATTGAGATGTGGTTTGTCGAGGGATAATAAACCGATATCATTTAAAGTGGTTAAAAAAATATGAATTAAATATTTAATTGACCACAAGTGTGAGGTCACGATGCTAATTATTAAAAAATATGAATCAAAGATTTGATTGACAAAGTGAAAGTGTAAAGTCACGAAATGAGAGATTCATTCGGAAAAAATATGTGATAAAACATGTGAGAAAATAAGTTGTTTTATCGAAGTGAATAAAATGTAAAATGAGAGCGTTATATTTTTTATTTTAATAAATTTAAACATTGAATAAATATTATTATAATTTTTTTAATTTATTTTATTTTTATCATTATCCGTGTGCATCGCACGAAAATTTTCCTAGTTCCACATAATGATTCAAACAATTTCAATGTGGAATACTTGTCATAAAAAAAGGACAATGCCAAAGAGTTTTTTAATGACACTCTTGGTCAATTTCTTTCTATTAAAGCCATTGTTCTTCGTAGTTCATGTGTTGACACACCTCAACAAAATGGGGTTGTCAAAAGTAAGAACCGCCATCTTCTCGAGGTTATACGATCTCTCTTATTTTTGTCTAATTTGCCTAAATATTTTTTGGGAAATGTTGTCTCTACGACAGCTTATCTTATCAATTGAATGCCTTCAAAAATACTCAAATTTCAAACTCAAATCCAATATCTTTTATCATTCTTTCTACACACAAAGTCACTTCGTCTACCCTCTCTCTTAAAGTGTTTGGATGTTCCTCCTTTGTTCACATCCATCACGATAGGAGAAGCAAAATTCAAAAAAAATGCATATTAATTCATCGGTTATGCACCATACCAAAAGGGATATTGTTGATATTCTCCTTCCACTAAGAAAATATACACCACCATAGATGTTACATTTTTTAGAATCAACCTTATTTTTTGGCTTCCAATATTCAGAGGGAGTATCTAGATGAATATCAATATTAAATCTAGATGAATATCAATATTTTTCACAATCTTCCACTCCCATTATAGAATTATTTGATAATTCTCTATCTTCCACTACTATTATCTCTCTTAATTCTTCCACTTCCACCTCTACTCCTAAATCGATGTCATCTGAAGACCGAACACACTCTTTATCACATCAATCGTCAACGTTGGGACTTAATCCAACTCCACAAGAACACTCAAATATTAGCATTTCACTTGATCCTAGTTATGTTGATGATGATATTCTTAACTTACCTATTGTTTAGAGAAGAGGACAGAGATCTTGTACACCCAATTGGTAATTTTATATCTTATGAAAGTTTTCACCTCAATATCGATATTTTCTTGCCTCTCATGATAATGTATAGGTTCCTAACAATGTTGATAAATCTTTTCAACATTCTCGTTGGAAAGAGGCGGTATTAGATGAATTGAAAGCTCTTCAGAAGAATGATACTTGGTCTATTTTTGACTTGTCTTCGAATAAGAAGGCGATTGGGTGTTAATAGATTTTAAAGGTAAAATATAATGCCGATAGGAACAATTGAACGTTAGGAGACATTTGCTCACATAGCCAAACTGAATACTAATAGAATCCTATTTACTTTGGTAGTAAATAAAGATTTTGGTCGTTGAACCAACTTGATGTTAAAAATGTCTTTCTAAACGGAGATTTAGAAGAAGGAGTATGCATGGAAATTCAACCAGGTTCGAAATCTAAGTCACTTGAAAACAATGTTTGTAGGCTACAAAAATTATTGTACGAACTTAAATAATCCCAACGAAGGTGGTTTAAAAAGTTTACCAAATCAGTCATGAATTATGGATATTCTCAAAGTCAAGTTGATCACACTAAAATATCAAACAAAAAGAATGTAACAATTCTTATTGTATATGCTGATGATATTATATTTACAGGTGATGATGATGCAGAACTTTCAGTCTTAAAAAAGACATTAACGAGAGAATTCAACACTAAAGATCTTGGACATCCTAAATTCTTTTTTGGCATGGAGATTACCCGGTCATCTAAAAGTATTTTCATGTCTCATAGAAAATACTCTTTAGACTTATTGACAGAAACAATAATGCTTGGTTGTAAACCTATTGACACTCTTATGAGTCATTACAACAAGATTGGATCAAGAAAAGATGAAGTCTTAGTTGATAAAGAAGATATCAGAGACTAGTAGGTGGTCTAATTTATTTATCACACACACGTACCGATATTGGTTTCTTAATGAGTGTTGTGAGTCAGTTCACAAATAACCCTACTCAAGATCATATGGATGCGGTTTATCGAATTTTGAGATATATTAAAGACACTCCATATAAAGGATTAATGTTCCTTAAAAATGAAAGCAATGATATGTTAGTTTATATGGATGCTGATTGGGCCGAAGACATCACGGATAAAAAATCCACTTCGGCTTATTGCACTTATGTGTGAGGTAATCTTGTGACATGGAGAAGCAAGAAACAATCAGTTGTATCTCGAAGTAGTGTCGAAGCAGAGTTGCCGAAGCAGAGTTGAGAGCTCTTACACTTAGGTTATGTGAAGAACTTTGGGCCGTTAGAGTTCTAAAAGATATTGGTGTTATTAATGATACTGTACAATTAAACTTTATTGTGATAATCTTGCAACCAATAGTATCGCCAAAAATTCAGTTCACCATGATAAAATAAAGTATATTGAGATCGATAGACACTTCATCGCTGAGAAAATTAACAATGGGTTAGTTGAACTCTCTCACATTCCATCACGATTCCGAAATGCCGATGTTTTAACCAGAGCGTTATAAAAAATTGTCTTTGAATATTTATGTGCCAAATTAGGGATGCACAATTTGTATCTCCCAACTTAATGGGTGTAAACGAGGAGTTATGATTGTGGGATGTGTAAATATAATTAGAAATATTATATGCTTGAATAATAAGTATAAGGCAACTAAATAATTGATATGGTATAAATAAGTGTAATATGCATTTACGGAAAAGTCTTCGCTAATTTCTTTGTCAAAGAAAATACTCACTATAAGAAGAGATAAGTTCATAAATCAACTTCATTTTTGTCTTTATTTTGATAATTTCCTGAATGTTTGTTCTGGTCTTAGATTAGTTTGATTTTTGGTTGTTAAATTTAGGAATCATTTAGTCTATTCGAGTTCTATTTTGTTTGTATTAAAGGAAAACATGGAAGGCATAACGTTTTTTTTCTGAAATCGATGATCGAGTTTGTGGATTTTGAGCTTAGACTTAAGAACCGCGACCCTCCGAATTTTACTAACAAAACGATGATTGTTCTGGAGTGAGTTCTAGGTCAAGTTATTGAAAATCTGATTGACTAAGTTGATTGACTAAGTTCGTGTGTGCGTTCGATTTATTGGTGCTTCAGTTATAGTGCTGGATTTATTGTTTGCATTTATTTATTTAGCTATTTCTTCATGACTTTCATTTGTGTATCAACTAAGAAAAGGTAGTTTTTGCAGATAAAATTGTAAACATAACTTTGCCAACATGAACAGAAAAGAGAAATTGTAAACATAACTCTAGTTATTTCTTCAATGACGGACTAAACGAAGTTAATATCTCTCTAACATTCAACAAGCCCATCTAAAGACTGCAATTCAAGAATAAAAGAGGCATGGCTGGCCCCTACCTAGATTCAAGTTAAGTAAAAAATTGTAAATGTAAATTAAAAGTTTGCGGTGTTATCCTAAGTTGAAAAAATTTTAACGTGATTAACACCAAACAACTAAGAGAGCATCTAAATAAATGTAAATAGAGAGTTTGCGGTTAACAACTGAGAATAGATTAGAGTTGTATAGAGAATAGAAAGAATAAAGAAGAAGAAAACCTTGACGGTGTAGCCTCTAAGCATAAGTTTCTGAACTATTATACGGCCAACACGGTTAGTAGCGCCAACGACCAAGACGATGGTGTTCTGAGCACCTAGAATAGCGAATTCGCACATCGGTCCTCCTTCGTGTATTAGAAGTTCGACCTCGTCATCGGAACGATTTGTCCTGGAGATTTGCCCCAATCCGGAGAACTTACGTCATACCTCGTCGAATATCTGTCTCGACCGCCTCCCTAGCCCTACCGGATTCACGTCGTCCAAACTGATCATCGGTTGCTGCGTTTGTTGTTGATTTTCGATTTCAGCAATATTGACGCTTTCCTCCTCCCCTTTGAGGGCTTTCATCTCTCTCTAAGGATTTCTCCTCCCCACAAAACCCTAGATATTTCTCTAATAGGGAATGGGAGAAAATAAAATAGCGCGCAATCTTTAATTAGTTTAAGAGAAATTGGTGTAAAGACCAATCGCTATTATGAAGGTAGTTACGATTGAAATTATAACAAATCGCTACAACCTTGATAATAGCGATTGGCCACCAATTGCTATTATTGCTAGCTATTACCCCATTTTTTACTAGTGTGATAAAATGACTAAAAAATGATCATATACTTTTCACTCAACAATTACCAATTGCCTTATAGTTTACTCCATTATCAGTAACAAGTTAAACAACATTGTCAACATCCGTCCACTCAACAATCTTAAAAAATAAGTTTCACAATATTGAAGCATCTGAGATGAAACCTGATGCATTAACAGACTTGACAAATGTAATCCTTTAGGACAAAAACCAAAAATTGATTAATTACCTTTGTCTACCAATTGTCCAACCATCTGTCATAATTGTGCATTATGTGTCCCTTCAACATTTTCTATAATCCTCAACAATCAACTCCGCTAATTTTTTGACATCTCTCAACAATCCAACACGCAAAACATGATATGTTGGATGTGTATATTCATGACTCATTGCAATACTCTTATTAATCACTATTTGAAAATAAGGCTAGTTCAATGCATTAAATGGAATTCCAGCATCATAAAACTATTTTTTTAACTTCGACAAAAAGAGTTTTGTCTTCAAGTAAATTCTAAATCTCCCGATATTGCTTCAATCGCAGAATATGATGCACTTGACTCACAAAATGAAGCTATTGTTGCAGCCATGCTAAGCCAAAACCCTAAATTTTAAGGAAAGTCCAATTGACCTAAATGTGAGTATTGCCGTAAAACTAGTCACACAAAGGATCGATGTTGGATCCTACATGAAAAACCCACCAATTACGATGATTGGTTCATCTAGTCACTCAGCTGGTACAACTAGTTAGGGGATGTTTGTTTCTGTCCAAAATACAAACAATTCTCAATCTCTAAACCATCTAGTAATGGTTTATCCCTGTTTGGTTCAAGAAGTGAAAAACATAATGAGTTAAATAAAAATGGAAAGGACCTATTTGGAATTAACAAAAAAAGAAGGAATGCATTGTGAGCTAAATAAAAATTCTGAAAATTAGATCATTAATTCCGGTGCTTCTGATCATATGACGGGTGATAAGTCAATTTTATTTAATTTTACACAATGCCAAGATATTCATGGAATTAGAATCGCTAATGGTAAATCAATTAAAATATTTGGGTTTGGTTCACTTTATATTAATCCCAAATTATTTTTAAGACAATTTTGTATGTACCAAATCTCGATTGCAGCCTATTGTCTATAAGAAAACTAACTGTAGATTAAAACTACAATGTTAATTTGTATCCTCATTATTGTGTGTTTCAGGATACGGTTTCAGCAATGATGATTTACAATGTTGAGTTGTGTTCGGGACTCTATGTTTTACGCGAAAATCTGTCTTATGCCTACAGTTTTCTTTCTACTACTCTTAATGTTACTTTTGGTCAAAATGTTAAAATCATGTTATGACATTATAGATTAGGTCACCCTAATTTCATGTATCTTTCAAAACTCTTTCCCGAATTATTTCTTAATGCGAAATTTAGTTCTTTACAATGTGAATTGTGAAGTGTGTCAATTTGCTAAATATTATTGTGATCATTTTCCTCGATTATCGTAGATTGCATATAAACCATTTTCATTGTTTCACATTAACATTTGGGGTCCATCGAGAATAAATTTTTTAACTAGTAAACATTGATTTGTTTCATTTGTCTATGATCACACTTGTTTGACTTGGTTATTTATAATGAAAGAAAAATAAGAAGTCAAGGAATTTTTTAAACAATTCCACACAATGATTCAAACACAATTCCAATGTGGAATACTGCTATAAAAACGGAAAATGCCAAAGAGTTTTTTAATCACACTCTTGGTCCATTTCTTTCTACTAAAGGCATTGTTCATCATAGTTCATGTGTTGACACACCTCAACAAAAGGGGTTGCCAAACGCAAGAGCCGACATCTTCTCAAGGTTACACGATCTCTTTTATTCTCGTCTAATGTGCCTAAATATTTTAGAGGATGTCGTCTATACGCCAGATTATCTTATCAATCGAATGTCTTCAAAAATACTCAAATTTTAAACTTCAATCCAACGTCTTTTATCATTCTTTTCACACACTAAAGTCATTTATTTTACCATCACTCCTAAAGTGTTTGAGTGCTCCTCCTTTGTTTACATCCATCAAAATAGAAGAAAACTTGATCATAAATCCAAAACATGCATATTCATCGGTTATGCACCATTCCAAAAAAGATATCGTTGTTATTCTCCTTCCACTAAGAAAGTATACACCTCTATTTTTTGGCTTCCAATATTCAGGAGGAGAATCAAAATGAATATCAATATTTTCCACAATCTTCCATTCTCATTATAGAAACATTTGATAATTCTCTATCTTCCACTACTATTATCAATCCTACTTCTTCCACTTCCACCTCTACTCCTAAACCGATGTCATCTGAAGACCGAACACACTCTTCATCACATCAATCGTCAATGTCAAGGCTAAATTCAACTCTACAAGAACACTTAGGTATTAGCATTTCACTTGATTCTATTTATGTTGATGATGATATTCTTAATTAACTTACTTATTGCTTGGAGAAGAGGACATAGATCTTGTACTCAACACCCGATTGATAATTTTGTATCTTATGAAAGGTTTTCATCTCAATATCGATATTGTCTTGCCTCTCATGATAATGTACAAGTTCCCAACAATGTTGATGAAACTTTTCAACATTCTCGTTGGAAAGAGGCGATATTAGATGAATTACAAACTCTTTAGAAGAATGGTACTTGGTCTATTTGTGAATTGTCTTCGAATAAGAAGACGATTGAGTGTAAATGAATTTTTAAGGTAAAACATAATGTCGATTGGACAATTGAACATTTTAAAGCACGACTCGTTGCAAAATAATTCTCTCAGTCGTATGATATTGATTATGAGGAGACATTGACTACTATAGAAAAACTAAATACTATTAGAATCTTATTTACTTTGGCAACAAATAAAGATTGGTTGTTGTACCAACTTGATGTTAAAAACGTCTTTCTAAATAGAGATTTAGAAGAAGAAGTATGCATGAAAATTCCACCATGTTCGAAATCTAAGTAACTTGAAAACAAGGTTTGTAGACTACACAAATCATTTTACGGACTCAAAAAAACCCCCACGAGCGTGATTTGACAAGTTTACCAAATCAGTCATGAATTCTAGATATATTCTAATTGTAAAGTCGATCACACTATGTTCATCAAAATATCAAACGAGAAAAAGGTAGCAATTCTGATTATATATGTTGATGATATATTATACTTACATGTGATGATGAGGAAGAACTTTCAGTCTTGTAAAAGACATTAGCGAGAGAATTCAACACTAAAGATCTTGGACATTTTAATTCTTTTCTTGACATAGAGATTGTCTGATCATCTATATGTATTTTCATGTCTCAAAGAAATACTATTTAGACTTATTGACAGAAATAAGAATGCTTGGTTGTAAATCTATTGACACTCTTATGGACCCTTACAACAAGATGGATCAAGAAAAGATGAAGTCTTAGTTGATAAAGGAAGATATCAAAGACTAGTAAGATATCAAAGACTAGTAAGTCATCTAATCTATTTATCACATACTCGTCCCGATATTGGTTTCTCGGTAAGTGTTGTGAGTCAGTTCATGAATAATCATACTCAAGATCATATGGATGCGGCTTATCGAATTTTGAAATATATTAAAGGCACTTCAAGTAAAGGATTAATGTTCCTTAAAAATGAAAGCAATGATATGTTAGTTTATACGGATGATGATTGGGCCGGAGACATCACAGATAGAAAATTCACTTCGGCTTATTGCACTTATGTGTGAAGCAATTTGTGACATGAAGAAGCAAGAAATAATCAGTTGTATCTCAAAGTAGTGCCGAAACAGAGTTGAGAGCTCTTACACTTTGGGTTATGTGAAAGACTTTGGGCCGTTAGATTTCTAAGAGATATTGGTGTTATTAATGATACTACAATTAAGCTTTATTGTGATAATCTTGCAGCCATTAGTATCGCCAAAAATCCGGTTCACCACGATAGAACAAAGCATATCGCTGAAAAAGTCAACAATGGGCTAGTTGAACTCTCTCACATTCCATAACGGTTCCAAATTACTGATGTTCTAACCAAAACGCTACCAAGATTTATCTTTGAATGCACAATTTGTATCCCCAACTTGAGGGGTGTAAATATAATTAGAAATATTTTATGTTTGAATAATAAGTATAAGTAATTGCCTATAATTGTTCTGGTATAAATAAGAGGGTATGCATTTACAACATTATCGATTAGTTTGACATATAAAAGTCTCTCAACTTATTTCTTTCTTTCTAACATTCTAAATCTATTAATCGTCAACTAAAAGACTCACTATAAGAAGAGATAAGTTCATAAATCAACTTCATTTTTAATTCAAGATTCTTGTCTTTATTTGCTTTATTTCGATAATTTCCTGAATGTTTGGTCTTGTTTGAGATTAGTTTAATTTTTGGTTGTTAAATTTAAGAATCATTTAGTCTATTCGAGTTCTATTTTGTTTGTATTAAAGGAAAACATGGAAGGCATAACATTATTTTTTTTAAATCGATGATCGGGTTTGTGGATTTTGGACTTAGTATTAAGAACCACGGCCATCCGAATTTTACTAACAGAACGATGATTGTTCTGGAGGGTCTATTGCTTAGCTATGAAGTTTTTTAGGCTTTGGGCTTACTATTTAAATCAGAAGGCCTATTTGGTCTTGGTTTATTATTTAAACTTGAAGGTCTCTTTTAAATGTGGGTTTATTGTCAAGACCAAAAAGGCCTACATGGCCTTGGATTATTTTTTTTTACCCAAAGGCCATTATTTAGGCCTCTTGATCTGGGAAATTTGACGAAATGACCTTAAAGATTGGGTTATTTGATCTGTTGGTTATTTGTTATTTTTTTTTGCGCTCGTGGTGCTCTATTTTTTTTATACAATTCTGCCCTTGTCGCGAAACGCTAAGTGACTTAGCGTTTTGCTAAGTGGATTAGGGGTTTGTATAAATACTCAAATATTTTAATTTCCTTAAATTTCTTTCTCTCTCTTCTCCAATTCTCTCCTTCACTTCACAGTGGCCGGCGACGACGGCGGCCGGCGGCGACGGAGTTTCCTTCACTCCATACAAATCTATACAGATCAGATTTACAAGCTCTTCTAACCTAACTAATTCATTTATGTTTATCTATTGCTGATTTCTAACCCTAAATCTATTTTGCATGCAGGTTTCTGATTCTAGGGTTTATGTGCAGGTCTCCGATTCTAACTATTTGAAGGTCGTCGAGGTAGATCTTCATTTCAGATGTGATAAACAGTTATGTTCTTGTTTACATTTTCTTCATTTCAAAAACCTTTTCATATTTCGTTTATGTCCATCATTTTCTCCGTTTTGTTGATTCTTATTTGTTATATAGTTCATATTGGTTCATGTTTGAGCATTTCGTTAGGTTATTATTTGTTATTCGTTCATATTTGCAGAAAATCTCTGTCTGATAAGAGCGTATGTGTTTCCGTTTCAGATCTGCTTACCGTTTCGCTACGGACTTACCGTTTCGCTACGGACTTACCGTTTCGCTACGGACTTACCGTTTCGCTACGGACTTACCGTTTCGCTAAGTAGTACCTCGCGATTCGCTAAGTGTCAAGATTTTTTGTTATTTATAGTTAATCATGAACTTCATTTGACAAGGTATCTACATCACTTCATGGTTATGAAGAGAACATGTGTTAACAAAACAAACCTTCTAATTTTACATTGGAAACATTTAGATTCTTCAGAAAATGCCTTTGAAGAATCTATCATTGACCTCCAGATAAGCAAAGATTGGCTGACTTTGATTTCGTTAGTCGTTAAGCTAAAGAAATAAATTTCAAACAATTTTCTCTTATCTGGAGTTCAATGATAGCTTCTTAAAGACTTTTTCTGAAGAATCTAAATGTTTCCATGTAAAATTATAAGGTTTGTTTTGTTAACACATGTTTTTTTCAAAACCATGACTTTGTTGTTGATACCTTGTCAAACGAGATGGATTACCTATGAAACCAATAAAAAATTTTGTACTTGACGATTCGCTAAGTACTACGAGCTCCAGCTAGGAGAATGGTTTGAATTCGATTTCGTTATTAAACAAATATAGTAGCGAAAACGTATTCAAACCATCTTCTCTTAGCTGGAGCTCGTTGACCTCGCGATTCGCTAAGTACCTCCCGATTCGCTAAGTACCTCCCGATTCGCTAAGTGCCTCCCGATTCGCTAAGGGCCTCCCGATTCGCTAAGTACCTCCCGATTCGCTAAGTGCCTCCCGATTCGCTAAGTACCTCCCGACTCGCTACGGAAGTTGAAGAGACGCGCGTACGCACACGCGCTAGACCTTATATATTCAAAAATTTCAGAACATTTCATTTCAACCGCCCCGACTGTCTCTCTCTAACCCATTTTCTCTTCACTGAATCTTGTCAAGGCCGATCATTTCTTCTTTCTTCTCGTTCGTCATTAAGGTTTGTTCATTCTTCTCCCCGCCTATCATTTTCTGCTTTTTTGTTCATGGGTTTCGGTTTTTGCATGTTAAGTGTAATGTTAAGTGTTTCTGTTCAGTATATTTTTTTGCCATTAGGGTTTCTGTTCAGTATATTTTTTTGCCATTAGGGTTTCGCTAGGTACCTCCCGATTCGGTAAGTACCTAGCGATTCGCTAAATACCTAGTGGTGGCCGATCATTTTCTGGTTTTTGTTTATGGATTTTGGTCTTTGCATGTTAAGTTTAGGTGTTTGTTTCAGATTTTTTGTTTAGGGTTTTTGCATGTTAAGTTTTATTGTTTGTTTCTGATTAGTTATGTATGGTTAATGCTGTCTTATGTTCAGTTAACGGTTTCGCTAGGTACCTCTCGATTCGCTAAGTACCTAGCGATTCGCTAAGTACCTCCTGATTCGCTAAGTACTTAGCGAATCGGGAGGTACTTAGCGAATCGAGAGGTACCTCCCGATTCGCTAAGTTCTTACGGTGTATGTGTTTGTTCTTACATTTTTGATGATGTTATTTCCTTTTGTAGATGGAAGAAACAACTGTTACTGAGTTTCCCGATCGGATTTCGTGGAAAAGTGCCCTCATCCTGAAGAAGATTGTTAATAAGTTCGAGGAAATGGATCTTCTGGAGAGTGTGTACAATACCTAGTTCAGATCATTATTCACAGCCCCCCTCTTGCAGTTCTCAGGAACTATTGTACATCATATGTTGATGAGGAGGTTAAGCTCAAACTCCAAGGAGATAACTTTCATGGTGAATGGGCACAAGCTTGTATTTGGTATGAAGGAGTATGTGTTGGTCATCGGCCTATGTTTCGGCATTTATCTTGAGTTGGACCAAGAAAAATTGCGTTGTTGTCCACCTCTCTCGGTGAAATACTTTAAAGGGAGCATGAGTGTGAAAATGTGCGACTTCGAGAAAGCTTTTTTCAAATGCAAAGACAAGGAAGATGCATTCAAGATGTGGCTGGTATGCCTGATTTGCCAGTACCTATTCACATTTGACCCAAAAAGAGTTATATTTCCAAAAATACTCAACATGGTGGAAGACAAGGACACTTTCCTCCAATATCCATGGGGGAAGGTCATCTTTAGAGCCACCCTCAAGGGTTTAAACAAGAACATGAAACATCTCAGTACCTCATATTTTGACAAGAAGGAGAAGGCTGAAGATCCTTATGCTCCTTTTGCATATAACATCTATGGGTTCGCATTGGCACTTCAAGTGTGGACGTATGAGGTCATCGAAAACTTTATCCCTAAATTCGCCAGAAGGAATCAGATTAATGACCCTCTACGCCCAAGGTTGTTACTCTATCATTCCAACAGGAAAAACACATCGATCGAGGTAAAGACTGCCCTAGAGACCACGGATGTGACTGAGATGGAAGAGTCCTCCATGGAGAAGAGGTTATACAGTGGTGATGTATTTGAGCAAATCGACGAGACAACTGATGATTTTTTTGAGGGATTTACTGGTGGGAAGGTAATAAAAGATGATTTTGATGAAGATGAAGATGAAGAAAGTGAACATGAAGAAGTTACTCTGAATCCCCCCAAACCTGCCACGAGGAAGAGAAAGGCTGATGCTACTCTTAAAGAAGCAGCCATTTTGAAGAAGAAGTTTGCTTATGAATCGATTCCGGCCCGCATTCTTACTCCCCCCTCCGCGACCTCAAGTCCTCGGGCTGACACACCTTCTCCTCGGGCTCCAACACCTTCTGTTGGATGTGAATTTAATGAGATGAAGGAGGAGCTGAAAATAGAGATGAAAGAGGAGATGAAAAAGCTGAAAACAGAGCTCATCAAAGAGCTAAAAATCACAATCCAACAAACTCAAGAAACTCACCTTGAGTCGTTCAAGAAGATGGTTTTTAATATGTCCAAACAGTTGTTAGATAAATCCAACAAAATGATGTCCATATTATTAACCAGATTAGATGATATGGAGGAGAATATAAAGAAGAAGAAGAGTAAGAAGAAGGATTCTAAGAAGGCTGTGAAGGTCGAAGAGGAAAAGACTACTGAGGTATGGAGATATTGAATTTTGCACTTTACATTTCATTTCGCTAAGTACATATCTGATCTGACTAGTACCTATTTTGCAGGTTAAGGATTCTAAGAAGGATGTCGAAGTTGAGAAGAGCAAGGTTGAACAGGAGGAGGAGAAGAAAGAGGTATTCTGCGTACTTGTCGTTTCGCTAAGTTAATACTTGTCGTTTCGCCAAGTACTTGTCGTTTCGCTAAGTTAGTACTTATCGTTTCGCCAAGTACTTGTCGATTCGCTAAGTTAGTACTTGTCGTTTCGCTAAGTTAGTACTTGTCGTTTCTCCAAGTACTTGTCGTTTCGCTAAGTTAGTACTTATCGTTTCTCCAAGTACTTGTCGATTCGCTAAGTTAGTACTTGTCGTTTCGCAAAGTACTTGTCGATTCGCTAAGTTTGTACTGACCAGAATTTTGCCTATTTTGTAGGAGATGATAGCGATGCAGGATACTGTGGGGGATGATGAGAAGGTGAATGATGGGAATGATGGGAAGAAGGACGATGTAAAGGAGGACAATGAGAAGGTGGAGGACGAACAGAAGGTGGAGAACGATGAGAAGGTGGATGATGATGAGAAGATGGATGAGGCTAAGGTGGAGAATGATGAGAAGGTGGATGATGATGAGAAGATGGATGAGGCCAAGGTGGAGGACGATGAGAAGGTGGAGGATGAACGAAAAGAGAACGATGCGAAGGTGGAGGACGTAAAGATGGAGGATGAGGCTAAAGTGGAGGACGGTGAGAAGCTGGATGGTGTGGCTAAGGTGGATGATGTGGAGGTTGATCTGAAACTGAAGGTGAAGGATTTGAAAGTGAAGGTGAAGGATGAGAAGAGTGTGGATGTGAAGGTACAGACAAATGAGGAAATTATGGGAGGAGATGACAATGATGACGATGATGATTTCCAGTTATACAATACTCCTCCTAAAGGAAATTATGGGAGGAGAGTGAGGAAGCCGAAAAAAGATGACTCGTACACCAACCCTTCCTTGTCAAAAATGCCCAAGACAAAGGATCCAATGAAAGTGAATCACCTTCAAAAATTTGAAGATGAGCTGCTGGATAAAGTAAAGGCGTGGTTGGATGATCCAGAAACCGATAATTTGACAACGGATGTACATACTTGCCAAGAAAAGAAGGATGTGTTTGTTAGAGTTTTAACAAGGTTGACATGGCTTGAAGACACTGTAAGTCGTGCAATTCAATTCATTATTCATTAATACTCATCGTTTCGCCAAGTACTTATCGATTCACTAAGTAGAACTCGTTTCGCCAAGTACTCTTCGTTTCGCTAAGTACATCTCGTTTCGCCAAGTACTTGTCGATTCGCTAAGTACCTCTCGTTTCGCCAAGTACTCTTCGTTTCGCTAAGTACTTAGTCAATGTTGTTTGATATATACTGAATGTATGTTGTATGCTCCCATTGTGCAGGAAATCGATGCATTCTGCCATCTTTTGCGGAAAAGGATTTCCTACTATCCCAAGACATATAAAAATTCACATGTGGCAATTGGGGATTTCTTATTGGCGGACAGAATCAGGCGAGAGCACAGGACTTTTATTAAGGATCCTGCTAACTATTCAGTCGCCGAATTCAAAGACTATTACATGGCATCACCACATAGATATATGCCAGAATGTTCAACAATTGACGATGTCTACATGCCTGTGAACATTAACCAGAAACACTGGATTTTGTGTGTAACACGTCTTCAAAAGTACCGCATTGACGTGTACGACTGTGATGCCTATCTTTATAAGAATCTGGATCCTTATTTGAAACCCTTCTACGACATGATTCCACATATATTCGCAAAGACAATCACTCCTGGTGAGAGGGTAAGGTATCCTAAATTCAACTTCGAAGGCCCCATCCAACCAATGACTTACAAACGGTTACCACACCCCAAAGTGAAAACCGCTGCAGCTAAGGTTGGAGAAGTCCCACGGGCAACAGAGAGCGGGGACTGTGGGGTCTTCACGCTAATGTATATGGAACACTTGACCGCTAATCAAGCCGTCCACAATGTGACCTCAGAAAACATGGGGTTTTTTAGGCAGAAGATGGCGGTCAGGTTATTCCATCAGATTATGGAACCTTAGTGTAAAAATTATTTTGTGTAAATTGGATAACTTATTTTGATGTATTGTAAACCTTGATGAATATTTTGGAAGTTGGATGATAAATTATTTTGAACTTGAATTGTAGAAAACCTTCAACGTAAAAAACAAGTGTAACCCTTGAATTGACCCTTCAACGTACAAAAAAGATAACCTCGAATTGACTCTTCGTTTCGCCAAGTACTCTTCGTTTCGCTAAGTTAGTAGCCTTCGTTTCGCTAAGTTAGTACTCTTCGATTCGCTAAGTGCCTCCCGATTCGCGAAGTACCTCCCGATTCGCGAAGTACCTCCCGTTTCGCTAAGTACTCTTCGTTTCGCTAAGTTATTACTCATTGTTTCCCTACTCATATACTACTACTAGAACATACAACATAAACTTTAAACCTGAATTAACAACATAGTATCTTACGCATAGTATCTTACCAGTACCATAGTTCAATTAACAACATATATTACAACATAGTATCTATCAAGCTAAAGGTTCATATTGTTGAGATGATGACTCATGCTGCTTAGATGATGAAGCTCTTGCAGTAGATGGTGCAGGCATCACTGCTTTACATGTTGCCCTATTATGTCCTAGCCCAGCACATGAGCTGCATCGTCTCGGGACCTTACGGACCTCACCCTGGGATGACCTACGCTTTGTTTGTGGCCTGCCTTTCTTAACCTTCACATTTGGTTTAAGACACGAACGTTGCTTGATATGTTCGGGAACATCCCAATTTTCTTCATCACTGGGAGGATAACATGTCTCGGCATATGAATTTATCCAACACTCAGTTGTGTAATACCTGTGTGCAGGGAAAATATAACGAATTATTAATTGGTTAAACAGAATGAACACGTGAGCTAAATATTAATACCTTGAACAGAAGTCATAAGAAACCAAATTCCGACTATGGGCAGCAGCCATTGCATGCGTACAAGGAAGACCCGAAACTTCGAATACTCTACAAGTGCAGTTCATGTCTTTCAAATTGACTTTGAAATGGGACTGATTGTCATGCACATAAAACTCGAATCGGTTAAGCGATTGGACTGTATAGAATCTGGACTTCTCGAATCCCTCACGTAACACCTTCTCATAATTTGGAGATAAAACTTCTTCGTGATTAGACGCTCTTTCTCTTCTATCGTTAAACCAATGTTGTATTGTGAATCTTAAATACTCAGCCATTTCTGAAATGGGATACTTTCTGGCTTCCCTGCTCTGACTATTAAAACTCTCAGCATAATTGCTTGTGAGTTGATTGTATCGTTTAGCGGGAAAAAATGCTCTACTCCATCTTTGGAACCCAATTTCTTCCAAATAGGCAGCAATCCTGTGATCTTTAACCTTGATCTTGTCAAACCACCGATTAAATTCGTGGACAGTGTACGCCCTTGAAGCCGAATCAAACTCCGCATGACACTTATCACTTTTGAATTTGGCCACAATATTCGTCTTTATGTGATATGTGCACGCACCGTGGTCTGCTTTTGGGAAAACAGCACACAAGGCATTAGCGATGCTTGGGTGTCTGTCGGATACGAAGACGAGATCATCAACTAATCCAATTGCGTCTCTCAGTTTTTGCATGAAATAAGTCCAGGAGTTATTATTCTCTGAATCAACAACGCCGAATGCGACAGGATATAGTTGCTCATTCGCATCCAATGCAATAGCCACCAATAATTGACCACCCACCTTGTGCTTAAGAAAACTAGCATCAACACATAATACAGGACGGCAAAAGGATTTGAAACCCCTAATTGAGAGGCCTAGGGACATGAACATATACTTGAAGTGGCCGAGCTCGTCTGTCTGTATGTCGGTTATGGTACCAGGATTACACTTGTCCAACATGTAAAGGTATGATGGCAGTATTCCATAGGAATCCTCTACCGTTCCTCGCACAGCTATTAAAGCATTTTCCCTTGCCATCCATGCCTTATTATAAGTCAAAAATATCCCATAAGTTGTCTGCATGTCTTCAATTATTTTCTTAGGCAAGTGGTTATGATGATAGTCCATGTACTTGCTCTTCACGCACTGCCCAATAACCCATGCTGGTGTTTGCATTTTTTTCTTGGGCCTCGACAAAACTGAGCATGAGTGTTGTTGCTCAAATGTCCGGATCTCAAACATCTCAGAAAACTTACCTTTCACAGCCCGCAAGCTCCACTTGCATGTCTCATCCAAACATTTGAGTTCCCAAAGATTTTTTCTTGACTTCTCCACTTTGAATTCAAAATGATTGGTCATCGCATATTTATATAGAGCAAGTTGAAGTTCTTTTTTATTTTCAAACAACGAACCGACTTCCAATACGGTTTCACTAGTTAATGCCATCGCAAATGTGGGGTCTGGCGGTGATGGGTCTGTCGGGTCTGTCGATGGTGTACCCATTGAAGATTGTCTTGCACTAGATGGTGTACCCATTGATGATCTTCTTGCACTTGTTGGTGTACCATTTGATGCCTTTCTTGCACTAGTTGGTGTACCCAATGATGATCTTCTTGCACTTGGTTGTATAGGTATTGATTCTTTTTCACCACTATTAACATGCAAGTCCTGAGTAAGTGGGATGTGGACAAAGAAGTTTCTCCGACTTCATTTTGACTTTCAACAAAGAATTCCAAGGGTACAACAGGTGGAACAAATTTCTGAGTAAGTTGTGGTGGTAGTATACTTTCTTGAGTTGGGTATGTAAGTAGTGGTATCTTTTCTTTAGTAAATGCTGACTTCTTCACTACAGATACACGCAATGGTGACACTGTTCGAACCAAAATCAAGCGTGATAGATATGTGTTCAAATCCCCATCATTATCAATAAAAACAGGTTTTAGATTTCTGATATTCGGAATATCATACTTCACTTGGAGCACTAAATCGTATGTTGATATCTGGAGATTAAGTCTATCGTAGAGTATATCAAGTAATTCAGCATAACGAGTACTTTGGGGTAGATCAAATGTTTTGATTGAAGATGCATCAAAATACAGTATTCCATCAGCATCAAGTTTCCACTCTCCACTATAGAAAACGAAAACTTCAGCTGCAATAAAAAAACATGATTTGATTTAGAGACAGATAATTAATACTTCGCGAATCTCTAGGAACTTAGCGAAATGGGAAGGCCTTCGCGAATCGTTAGGCACTTGGCGAAACGGGAAGGCCTTCGCGAATCGTAAGGCACTTAGCGAAACGGGAAGGCCTTCGCGAATCGCTAGGCACTTAGCGAAACGGGAAGTAAACCTTAATCAATCTCAGAAACCGAACATCAATAAAACATGCTTAAAATAGACGTACCTATTGGAACAGTGCTCGTGCACGTCGTCGAGCTCATAGTGGATTTCGAACAAACCGTCGCCGCCGAGATCTCCGACGAGTTCGCCGCCGCCGCCGGAGTTTAGAGAGAAGGAGGAGAAGAGCGGGAAGAGAGAGAAGGAGAAGAAAAGAAATGAAAAAAAAGTACGGAGGTTATATTAAATAGTAAGGGTAATCTGGACATTTCACATATCGTCACTTCGCGAAACGCTAAGTCACTTAGCGTTTCGCGACAAGGGCAAAATCGTCCAAAAAAATAAAATCACCACGAGCGCAATAAAATTATCAACTTACCATCAGATCAAATAACCTCATCTTTGAGGTTATTTGATCAAATTTCCCCTTGATCTAGGTGATTTTGGGTCTTATTTCTATTTTTTTCCCTTTAATTTTGTTTTATTTTAGATTTTGCTTGAATTAGCTGATCATGATTTCTTAAAATTTAATTTGTTTATCAGTCTTAATTTACTATTCTTTTAACACAAAATAAACTTCAACCTATATTGATTCAATGAAGTTAACATTTTCACATTCTCTCAAAATAAATAATATCTAATTCTCACTAAACTAATATATAAATTATAGATTAGAAAAATGTTTTTAACTTTTCAAATAAATAAGTAGAAATTGAATAATATTTTACTAATTGAATAATATTTTATTACTCTCATTTATATAATAAATACTATTAACTTCTCAATATAATAATTATTATTTTTTATCTAATTTGTTTAGTTTTTTGAAATTGGTCGTAAAAAAAAATTTTTTTAACAAATTATAACATAATATTATCAATTTATATTTATAATTATATATATATATTAATGAATATCACTAGTCACTTGACTCAACAAACTGATCAATTCTTCACTCACAATCACTATAACAAAAAAGACTTACGGCGACGCTTAAAAAGATCTCTGTCAACCCTTAAAAGCGTCGCCAAAAATATTACCGACACTTATTCTTGCGTAAGTTTTAACAACCCTTATTTAAGCGTCGGTACTACTAATTTAAGCGTTGCCAAAAGGTAGAGACGTTAACAACGCTTTTATAAGCGTTGGTAAAAGTAGCTCAAACGTCGCCAAAAATATTATTTTTTTTAAACTAATTTTTTTATCAATTCTTTTAATATTTTGTTTATTTATTTTTGTTTCTACAGTTTTTTTAGATGTTTTAATATTTCAATTTTTTTATAAATTAAATAAAAACAATAACATTTCATAGATAATAAAAATCTTTAATTAGTTAATTTACATGTTATAATTATTTAAATAAAATACATTAATATTTTCAAATAGTCATCTCTCGATGATAATAGTCATCTCTTGATGAAAAGAACTTCTCCGATTATCCATCTTTTACCGCATCAGCTTGTCAATCCTTTACAGCTTGTCAATCCTTTACAGCTTGTCAATCCTTTACAGCATCAACTTAATCATTTTTTGGGATAAATTCTCTTAAACTCTTAAATCTGCATGATCTCCATTTCTGATATACTTGATTTGGTAAAAACAAAGTGTTACTAACTGAACCCAATTGAGGGTTAGTTATACCTGTCATTTATCTTGCTTCTTCTACGTTGCTCAGTTGCGAAATGTTTTGAAATGTTTCTGATCATCTTGTTTAGTATCAACAATCACTGTTAAATCATGTTGAGAAGTTAATTAGGTGTATAAAAATAATAAATAATATTTAAATTATAGAAATTAATAATGAAAAGAACTACACTCACATTTGTCATGAATCCAAGTTTAAACACTCTTTTGGGGAGGCTTAATCCGCTGACATTAACATACATTGTTAGCTAGTAAACAACATGAAAACGCAATATATCCTGTTGATAAACATTGAGAAAATAAATAGTTAAAATATACTATTCTTAAAAAATAAAATTACATCTCTTATTTCTTCTCTCACAATTAAGTTTCAAATCAATAAATAAAAGGTGAACAAGATTTTAAAATTATTTGACACAAAATAATATCCTTCACATTGTTTTTTTCCTTGGAAAGGACCCCAAACAGAAAAAAATACCACCAGAAATAACATAATTTTATAGTCTTGTGCTTTTTCCAATCAAAATTGTATCTTCCTAGATAGGCTGCCTTCCATCTATCCCATTTATTTATAAATCATCTCTTTAAAATACTAAAAATCTAGAATTTACGAAAACCTCCAAAATAAATAATCACAACTTAAGCATTAACACTAACAAATTTGTCAAGTTCTTGAGAATTCTAAAGGTTTTTGATATTGTTCCTGAGAAATTATTGTCAACAAGGATGCATAAGAACAACAATACATTATAAATTCTATTTGAACCACTTCACAAGTATGGGACAATAAAAGCAAAAGAGTTGAACACCTTTAGAGCCACATTATCCCTCAAGACCTTGTCAAAATTAATAGGCAGACATTAACTTGATATCAAATACCAACAAATAATAATTTTGAACCATGATTAGATGTACCTTCATTTACAGAAAATATACTATAGGTCTATACCTATATAATTATATCTATCTCATTTCTTATTAAAATCTCACAATAAAATTAAACATAGACATGGTGTAGAGAAACGTTTGACCATTACTAAACATCTTCAACATATGCAATCATACTATTATTAAAAACTCTAAACAAACTCACTGAATTTAACCTGAGATTATTGGATCCAAGTTGATTGCAAAAAAGTTGCATAATAATTTTATTAACATCTAGAAAATGTGTTTGTTTAACCGCATAATGAGATTTAAGATGGTCCATAATTTATATATTAGACTTCATTTCAGGGATACAAATAATAGAATTATGTTACTCACATATTGATTAAGCTTTGAAGAAAGGATAATGAGTCAGGAATACTCCGAGAAATGTTATGTTGGTTGAAATACCTGTTTAACACATACAAGAGAAAACACTTCAATCTTCCACATATTTACACGAGTAAAAATGTCGCGCAAAAAATATTATGAGAACAAGCTCAAATTAGGTTCACCCATCAGCAAAAAGTCAGATTAAATATTAACATAGTTATAACAATGTCATATTGTTTCATGTATTCTTCTTGTTAAATAATATGGGTATTGGAACTTTTGATTCATTCTATGAGAATCCGATGTCAAACCTTTTAGTAGCTAAACTAATTTATAGAAATGATAAATCAAAATAGTTTTGATTCTATAAATTAAACTAATACATAATAATGATTTAGTCTCAACAAAACAAACTTATAATCAACAAGAACTCTTTTTTATAGCTAACTCCAATCAAGCACAATAATTTAAATTGGAAAAGTTATAGCTCAATAGAGAATTAAACAAAATGAAAAATACTAATACTAATTTATAATACTAATTTATAGATCAAATTCTCACCAGACTTTATTTAAACAATTCATCTTCTTCCTCCAAACTTTGCATCTCCTTGTTGTCCTCACAAATGAGATAGATTCACCTAAAAATACATAAGTTTTTAAATTGTAAAGTTGAAATTGATCATATACATTGATTAATAAAATGTCTTTTTTTCTGTTTCTGTATGTTAAGACAACTTTTTACAAAGTATGCACGATTCAGTGGTGGAGTAATATGAAGTGCTAAACTACTTCCAACTTTAACATTCAAAGAAGGTGAATGATCAAATATTTCAACATAGTTCTAACATTTAACTTACATGCATGTGAATTGCAGCCAAGGAAAGTTACTCTAAAAGTTAATCGCTGAAATCATATTATGTCTGTGTTCGTGTATGTGAAAATTATTAGTATGTACCATGCCTTCACATTAAAATCAAGTGACCATCATTTGAGTACTAGTGAGACATCATTGGAAAGACAAAAATGCTGAAGAAGAAACATGTAACCAGTTGAATAGATTTTCACATAGAGAATGACTAAGACTAAGAGCACATTACACTTCAGAACAGATAAAAACATCAATGGAAATAAAATCATAAATTAGTTGTCAAATGGATAATATAACAGCAAAAAGTTGTAAGAGATTAATTATTAATCATGATAGAGAAGAAATCATAAATAATACCCGCCCGCAGTGAAGGAGAAAATGAGCTCAGAATTAGACGATGATGAAGAAGTCGATATGATCTGAATGTTGCAGTTCAGATCCCCAGCAACAATAACCACCATATGATCAAATTCTCTTATTTCTCCTCTCCTTCTCGATCTCTAACCGGGAGGTGGCACACTCCAGTCTCCATTGTTGAGTTAGGGCTTGTTTGTGCGTGTTTGTAAATGGACGATAGACCTAACAAGCGTTCCGACAAACAACATTACTTTGCTTCTACTTGTGCTTATTTCATGAATGCGTCGCTGCTGAACACAAAAGAATTTAATATCTCATTTTTGTGACATTCTGAACACATGTTCATGGTGGCTGCACTTCCAAAGAAGCCATAGTTGTTGATGCAAAAAATGGGACCTTCCAGTGAAGCCTCGACTCTAATCTTATGATCATGTTCCATCTTTACTTTTTACTACTCTCTGCAGTCAAAATACATTAATATAAGACAAGTCATATTTTGACCAATTAATGTTGGGAAGGAAGAAGAAATTTTGTAGATTTTGTTGGTGTATTTGTTCTAAATTTTATTTAAATTACAGTATCAGATATCAAAAAATTGACATACCGGCCCTTTGATATAGGGTATGGGTTGATATTTAGCCAAATAACCGAACAAGCACGATCCACGCCCACCCTAATCCAAGGTATGTATCGAATTGGAAACTTGATTCAGGTATAAAACCATTCATAGTTTAGTCAATCAACTGGAATTTGTATATCAAGATTTAGGAACTCTACTTAAAGCAAGAACAACAATTATATACTATGACAGAGTTGATCATCCAATTTCTGTGACAAATTTGAAGAAAAATATTTGTATAAGATGGTATATTCAGGTTAAATAAGTAAAGTCCTTACTAACAATTCAGTTTCTTACTGTTAGGAAAGGGTATTGAATTGTGTGTGCTTCAAAGAAATGCGTTGTATGGTCTTTATCTAATTTCAGGTTGTGATTGACTAGACAAAAGATGTGAAGACATACTGAAAATTTCAAATTGTTTCTACAATAAAAACAGTAAATCTGAAAGAGGTCATGAATCATGATACAACTCCATAACAAAGAGTTTTCTCACTAAATCACTATTATCGTAACTAGATATGATAAAACTGAAACAAATAACATAAAAAATGGAAGATATATGACTAAGGTATGACAGAGCAGCAACGAGATTAAGCCACAAACATGGTAGAAAAATCAAAGTTAAAGTTGAAGGATATGAAGAAACCATACAATTTCTAGTCGAAAGGTGAGAAATTGAGCCAAGTCCGAACTTGAAATTGGATCTTAAAAGACAGAAAGAAGAATGAATCATAAACAATTGTAAAAGTTAAAACCCTAACCTGATAGAGGAGATGAAGCGTCTTCGCGAACAAACCGATTACCGACCTCGAAGTATTGAAATAGAGTTGAAATTTAAGACGTTGAAGATAGATTCAAATCCTCAGATAACGAACTAGGAGATCTCAAAACGTGAAAAGGTACTTCAAAGAGAGATTATCTCTCCACTTGGCCCCGATCTCCTTTTACTCTTTTCTCTCTCTGAATTCTGCACGAAAGAAGATATAAACTGATTATTATAATTGACCCCAATTTATTTAATTAACCAAAATTTGTGTATTCTTAAATTTATTTTATTTGCTTTTATATTATCATTTTTTTAACTTCACACTTATTTGTTTTAAAAAATAATTATATTTAATTAACTTAATATCAATAATAAATTAATATTTAATTCACTCAAAATATAAATAATTTATGTTTTGAGATAAAAATAATTATATAATTTTCTTTCATTAGTTAAAAGAATTATATTGTTAAACATAAAATATATTAAAACTAAATGTTATATAATTTATTTGTTTATAAGGATTTTCAAAAATATAAATAAAATAAAATTTATAAAGGTGACAGTAGATATTAAAGGTGGGCAAAACTATTTATTTTTTGGTAGATTTTTACCACGCTTAATATGCGTTGACAATTATGTGTCACCAAAAGCAGGTTTTGTTGTAGTGAATAAAATTCAAATAAATAAGATTAAGTGACACTTTATTAATAAATGATTAAGTAATATGATATATATAATAAATTATGAAAATATACTAATCAATATATAATTAGTAAATCAGATTATTATCTTATTTAATTTCATTTCATGTGCGAAAACACAAAGCCCTAAAAATTGTTGTGCAGGTCAAGGCCAAATAGTAGTATTGTATTTAACATGATGTAACCCTAATGATCAGTACACGCCTCCTTTTATCATTTTCTGTTCGATGTATATTTTGTATGTACTTGGCGCTATCCATCTACGATTTGTTATGGATTGTGAGTTCTTCTTTTAACTTTCATGTTATCGATTATATTAGATAAATCACCTTCTTATCATTGACTTTGAATTTTGATTATTTTACCATCAACTTGAGGTGGCAAACATATTGTAAATCATACATTGCTTTTAAAAAAGGTATTTTATTTTATCTTTAAATTGATATTTCACGAGTTTTAATTTTCTTATTTTTTTTCTTTCGGATAATGGTTTATTCCCTTGAAGATGTTAACACAACATCTCACCGTTGTGATATTAATTTTAATAAAAAATAGTTTCAATATGAATCGTATCCAACTTCTTTTAGGGTTTTCACATTCTCCAATTTATATTATGATTTTCACCTTGAATGTGAGGGATTAAGGAAATTAAATGGTGAGATTTTAGAAGGGTATTATAAATATTAAAATGACAATGATTGTAGTATACGTGGGTGTGAATTTGAGAGATTAAGGGAATAGTGGTTCGAAATGAATCAAATGATAAAATGAGGATATATTGTGATCAATAATGACGAATCAGTTTGAGCAAAATACCCAAAGTGAGGGTAAAAGGTGGCCAATAATGATGAGTTTGTTAGTGCATAATGTTCAAAGTGATGGTAGGTGTTGGTCGATAATGATGAGTCAGATGAAGCAAATGCACAATGTGATGGTAGAAGGTGGTCATAATATGACGAGTTGCGAATGGAGCAAAATGTTCAAAGATAATGTCGAGTCACTTTGAGGCAAATAACTTTTTAAGTTTAGAATGTAATGTTTTAAAATTGGTTATTATTGTAGCCCGTGTCACATGACATAATGTTATAAATGTTTTTTCTTAGTTCAATTTCCGTTGTCATTAATTTCATGTTTTTTTAACCCAATTTTTTTTCTTTGATCCTTAACTGCATCTTGAAATTGAGTGGTTGAAATGGTTGGTAGACCTCTCCACATTAGGTTGGGATGCCTAATTCCATGTTGTATCTTAAAACACTCTCCTTTAATGCATATTGCTTTGCCTTTTCTTTTATTAGCAACACTTAACCTCAAATAAAATTTATGCGCACAATTATACTAAGTTTTTGCTAATTTGTCGTCTTCATTCGTAAAATGATAATGATGGTGGTATATGTGGATGCGAATTTGATGGATTGAAGGAATGATTGTGTTAATGGTGATTTTTTTGAAAGATAAGATGTGATAGAATATGTAAATTCAAATTAAAGGGACGAAGGAATGAAAAATTGAATTAGATGGATAATAAAAAATAAAAAAATTTAAAATTTGTGATCTTAATTATTAATTTTAAATTTAAAAGATGTATTTTAAAATTATAATATAATATAAAATATCTATATTTATATTTATTTTCCGATTAAAATTATAATTATTTTATTAAAATCTTTTCAAGAACACAGGTACTACGTAGGATAAATAGGGAAATTGGACGAAATGACCCTACAAATAAGGGAAATTGCCTCCGTGGTCACCAGATAATTGAAATTGATCTGGTGACCACTTAATTTTTTTTGGACGAAATTACCCTTTTCGCGTAACGCGAAGGGACTTCGCGTTTCGCGAAGTGAGACGCTGTGAAAAGTCCAGAATACCCTTATTATATAATAAAATCCGGCCATCTTTTTTTCATTTCTTTTCTTCTTCTTCTCTCTCTTCCCTTCCGCTTTTCTCCTCCTTCTCTCTAATCTCGCCGGCGACGGAGTTCAACGGCGGCACTCAATGAGCTCCACGACGAGCACAAGCACTGTAACAATTGGTAAGTTTATGTATTTCAAGTTTATTGTTGTTCATTTATGCATTTTCGAATCACTGCGTTGTTTAGGGTTTCATCTGATGATACTTCCCGTTTCGCGAAGTACTTCCCGTTTCGCTAAGTACTTCCCGTTTCGCTAAGTACTTCCCGTTTCGCTAAGTACTTCCCGTTTCGCGAAGGGTTTCCATTTCACAGTATTAATTATCCCGTTTCCAATTTTTCTTGCAGCCGAAGTTTTCGTTTTCTATAATGGAGAGTGGAAAGTTGATGCTAATGGAATATGGTTTTTTGATGCCTCTTCAATCAAAACATTGGATTTACCCCAAAGTACTCGTTATGCTGAATTAATTGATAAACTCCATGAAAGACTTCAAGTGCAGAAATCTACCTATGATTTAGTGCTGCAAGTGAAGTATGATATTCCGAATATCACAAATCCTAAACCCGTTTTTATTGAAGATGATGAGGATCTGAACATATATTTATCACGCTTGATTTTGGGTAGAACTGTGTCACCATTGTTTGTGTCTGTAGTAGAGAAGTCACAATTTACTAAAGAAAAGATATCACTACTTACCTACCCAACTCAAGAAAGTATTCTCCCACAATTTACTCAGAAAATTGTACCAGAAGCTTTACCCTCGGAGGTCTTTGTTGAAAGTAATGAAGCCGGAGATAACTCTTTGCCTCACATCCCACTTACTCAGGACTTGCATGCATCGATACCTACACCACATAGTGCGAGAAGAGCATCAACGGGTACACCTACTAGTGCAAGAAGATCATCATTGGGTATACCATGTAGTGCAAGAAGATCATCATTTGGTACACCATCGACAGACATATCACCGACAGACATATCACCGACAGACATATCACCGACAGACATATCACCGACAGACATATCACCGACAGACCCCTCATTTGCGTTGGCGTTAACTACTGAAACTGTATTGGAAGTCGGTGCCTTGTTTGAAAATAAAAAAGAACTACAACTGATGCTATATAAATATGCGATGGCTAATCATTTTGAATTCAAGGTGGAGAAGTCAAGAAAACATCTTTGGTATGTGAAATGTTTGGATGAGAAATGCAAGTGGAGATTGCGTGCCGTGAAAGGTAAATTATCTGAGATGTTTGAGATCCGGAAATTCGACCAACAACACTCATGCTCAGTTCTATCTAGGCCAGAGAAAAAAATGCAAACACCAGCATGGGTTATTGGGCAGTGCGTGAAGAGTAAGTATATGGACCATCACCATAATCACTTGCCTAAGAAAATAATTGAAGACATGCAGGCAACTTATGGGGTAAATTTGACTTATAATAAGGCTTGGAGGGCTAGGGAAATGGCATTAGTGGCGGTGCGAGGAACGGTTGAGGATTCATATGAAAAATTACCCTCATACTTATACATGTTGGAGAAGCATAATCCTGGTACCATAACAGACATCCAAACAGACGAGGTCGGGCACTTCAAGTATATGTTCATGTCCCTAGGCCTCTCTATTAGGGGTTTCAAAGCATTTTGTCGTCCCGTATTGTGTGTTGATGCCAGTTTTCTTAAGCACAAGGTGGGAGGTCAACTATTGGTGGCTATTGCATTAGATGCTAATGAACAATTATATCCTGTCGCATTCGGAGTTGTTGATTCAGAGAATAATAACTCTTGGACTTATTTTATGCAAAAATTGAGAGAAGCAATTGGATTAGTTGATGATCTCGTCTTCGTATCCGATAGACACCCAAGCATCGCCAATGCCTTATGTGCTGTTTTTCCAGAAGCATACCACGGTGCGTGCACATATCACATAAAGATGAATATCAACGCGAAATTCAAAACTGATAATTGTCATATGGAGTTTGATATGGCTTCTCGTGCGTACACCGTCCACGAATTCAATCGTTTTTTTGACAAGATAAGGGTTAAAGATAATAGGATTGCTGCCTATTTGGAAGAAATTGGATTTCAAAGATGGAGTAGAGCATTTTTCCCCGGTAAGCGATACAATCAACTAACAAGCAATTATGCTGAGAGTTTTAATAGTCAGAGCAGGGAAGCCAGAAAGTACCCCATTTCCTCAATGGCCGAGTATTTAAGATTGACAATACAAGGTTGGTTTAATGAGAGAAAAGAAAGAGCGTCCAACCACCGAGAAGTGTTATCTCCAACATATGAAAAGTGGTTACGTGAGGGATTCGAGAAGGCTAGATTCTATACAGTATCATCGCTTAACCGATTCGAGTTTTATGTGCATGACAATCAGTCTCATTTTAAAGTCAATTTGAAAGACATGAACTGCACTTGTAGGGTATTTGAAGTTTCTGGTCTTCCTTGTACTCATGCAATGGCTGCTGCCCGTCACCGCAATTTGGTTTGTTATGACTTTTGTTCAAGGTATTATTCAGCTCACATGTTCAATCTATTTAACCAATTGTTTAATCGTTTTATTTTCCATTCTTACAGATATTACACAACTGAATCTTGGATGAATGCATATGCGGAGACATGTTACCCTGCTGGTGATGAAGACGATTGGGATATTCCAGAAATGATCAAGGAACGCGTATGTCTAAAACCACCTGTGAAGGTTAAGAAAGGGCGTCCACAAACAAAGCGTAGGTCATCTCAAGGTGAGGTACGTAAGGCTCCGAGACGATGCACCTCATGTGGTGGACTAGGACATAATAGGGCCACATGCAAAGCAGTCATGCCTGCTCCATCTACTGCAAAAGCATCATCATCTAAGCATCATGACTCATCTTCTCAACAGCACGAGCCATCATCTCAACAATATGAGCCTTTAGATTGATTGGGATAAGTTGTATAAGTGTTTTGGATAAGTTGTATTATGTTTTGGATAATTTGTATTATGTTTTGGATAAGTTGTATTATGTTTTGGATAAGTTGTACTCGGATAAGTTGTACTCGGATAAGTTGAACTCGGATAAGTTGTAATCGGATAAGTTGTAATCGGATAAGTTGTAATCTGTATGTTGTATCTAGTTTATCTGTGTACTGTAGGAGTACTTAACGCTTCGTTAAGTACTTAACGCTTCGTTAAGTACTTAACGCTTCGTTAAGTACTTAACGCTTCGTTAAGCGCTTCGTTAAGTAAAACTTGGTTTAAGTGAGTTTAAGTTAGTTACTTGGTACATTGATTTATATGTTCAATTCTTTGGTTTTTAAATATCAGACTACCAACCAACCAGACTACATTAAAACTACAAATATTTTAACATGAAATGTAACTTAAGTTGAAGTTCTACCCAAAAAGTAATACAAGTTCAGAATACATAAGCACAAGTCAAGTTCTATCCAAAAATCAATAAACGATTACAATACAAACTAAGGTTCTGTAATTTGATGAAATAACCGGACCGCCATCTTTTGTCGAAAAAACTCCATTTCATTGGAAGTCACCTTCTCTACACCTAAACCAGCAGTCAAGTATTCCATGTGCATAAGCATAAATACACCACAATCCCCACTTTCTGCTGCTCTAGGGACTTCCCCATTTTTGGCGACTGCATTTTTGACTGGGTGTGGCAACCTTTTATATGTCAGTTTCTGGAAATTGAAATTAGGATACCGTTGTAGCTCAGCATCACTGGCTCCCATTGCATATATTCGTGGAAACATCTCACACAAAGGTCTCATGTATGGATCGAGATTCCTATAAATACTCGAGTCGCAGTCATAAACGTCAATGTGATTATCTTGTACACGAACGACGCACAGTACCCAATGCTTGTTGCCAATGTTCAAAGGCACGTAAATATCGTCTACTAGTGGCCATTCTGGCATATGTCTATGAGGCGCTCCCCAGAAGTACTGAGAAAAGACGTCTGATATTGGAAATTTTTCAGGATCTTTTTTATAGTTCGGGTACTCTCGCCTCATCATATCTGCTAATAAGCAATCCCCTATTGATACTTTACAATGTTTATATGTCTTGGGATATTGCTCAATCCTTTTGCGCAACAAGTGGCAGACTGCGTCGATTTCCTACAAAATGGGGGAAAAGGCAGCATATATCAAAAACCTTATTCATAAGTTAAAGAATTAATATGAAATGCAACACTTACAGGATCTTTAAGCCATGTGGACTTTGTTAGAACTCTAACAAACAACTTCTTTCGTGCTTCGCAAGTAAACACAGTCTTTGTCTCATCATTGGTAGCTTCATCTTTCAACCAATTCTGTAATTGAACCAACAACTCATCATCAAATTTTTGAAGGGGATTGATAGTTAATGGATCATTCGTCTTTGGCTGTTTTGACAAAGAAGGGTTGGTGTAGTCTTCATCTTTCTTCTGCTTCCTCACTCTTTTTTTGGGAACTACTCCTTTAGGTGGAGTGTTGTATAATTGGAAATCATCATCATCGTTCTCATCATTCCCATCCCTCGAATCCTTCCCATCCTTCCCATCGTTCTCATCCTTCCCATCCGTGGCATCCTTCTCAACCTTGACTTTCTTCTCAACCTTCCCAACCTTGAGTTTAACCTTCCCAACCTTGGCTTTCTTCTCAACCTTCTCAACCTTCTCAACCTTGACCTTATCCTTCTTTTTCTCAATTATTTCTTGCATCATATCGGAGAGCAACATCTCCCCACCATCCACCTTCACATCAGTCTCAATCTCCCCACCATCCACCTTTACATCATTCTCAATCTCACCACCATCCACCTTCACATCAGTCTCAATCTCCCCACCATCCACCTTCACATTATTCTCAGTCTCACCACCATCCACCTTCACATCAGTCTCAATCTCCCCACCATCCACCTTCACATTATTCTCAGTCTCGTCCACCTTCACCACACTATCCTCCGCCTTCCTATCCTGCAAAAATAGAATAACAGTGTGGTCAACGTTTACTTCCCGAAACATATGACTTCGCTAATCAAAACTTACCTCAGTTTTATCCTCCACCTTCACACTCTCCTCCTCCACCTTCCCATCCTTCATCTCCATCTCATTCGTCATCATCTCCTCCACCTTCCCATCCTGCAAAAAGAAAACAACAGTGTGGTCAGCGTTTACTTCCCGAAACAACATTTGACTTCACTAAGTAAAACTTACTTCAGTTATATCCTCCACCTTCTCACTCTCCTCCTCCACCTTCCCATCCTTCATCTCCATGTCATTCGTCTTCATCTCCTCCACATTCCCTTCCTGCAAAAATAAAACAACAGTGTGGTTAGTTAAGAACAACAAAAGATAAGTACTTAACGAAGCGTTAAGTACTTAACGAAGCGTTAAGTACTTAACGAAGCGATAAGTATCTTTATCTTACCTCAGTCTTGCCCTTCTTTTCCAATTTGCTCTTCTTCTTCTTCCTCTCCTCCTCCATACTATCTAATTTGACAATTAAACTGGCCATCCTTTGGTTGGATTTGGCTAATAACTGTTCGCACATACTAACAACCAACTTTTTCATATAAGCCTTGTGATTTGTTTGAGTTTCTTCGTAAGCTGTTTTCATCTCTTTGAGCTCCTCCTTCACCTCTTTGATGAGCTCCTCCTTCAGCGCTTTTACCTCCTCTTTCAGCTCTTCACATTTACATTCAACAGAAGATGTTGGAGGTAATCCAGGACTAGTAGCGGATGGGGGGCTAGGAATGTTGGCAGGACTAGATTCATAAGCAAGCTTCCTCTTCAGGTTTACGGCTTCTTTGAGATTAAGCGCAGCCTTTCTCTTCCGGGTGTTTGGTTTGGAAGTAGGTTCTTCATGTTCATCCTCAGGTTCACTTCCCTCCTCTTCATCATCATAATCCTCCTTCACTAACTTCCTTTCTGTAAATCCCTCAAAAAATTCATCAGTTGACTCATCTATTTGTTCAAAGTCCTCACCACTGTATAACCTCTTCTCCATGGAGGACTCTTCCATCTCAGTCAGATCCGTTGTCTCCAGGGCAGTCTTTATCTCGATCAAGGTGTTCTTCCTGTTGGAATGATAGACTAACAACCTTGGGCGTAGAGGATCATTAAGCTCATTCTTTCTAGCAAATTTAGGAACAAAACCTTTGATGACCTCATATGTCCACACTTGAAATGCCAGTGCAAACCCATAAATGTTATAAACAAAAGAAGCATAAGGATCAGTACTCTTTTCCTTCTTCTTCTTATAATATTTGTGACTGAGATGTCTCATGTTCTTGTTCAAACCCTTGAGGGTGGCTCTGAAGGTCACCTTCCCCCAAGGAAATCGGAGGAAACTTTCCTCGTCTTCGACCATGTGGAGGATTTTGGCAAATACCACCCTCCTTGGGTCAAATGAAAATAGGTACTGGCAAATCAAGCATACCAGCCCCATCTTCCAGGCATCTTCCTTATCTCTACATTTCAAAAAAGCAGTCTCCAAGTCTTGCATTACTACACTCGTCTTCCCTTTAAAATATTTTACCAACAGAGGTGGACAACCTCGGCATTCTTCTTCGTTCACCTCAGGAAACCTTCCGAAGTTTAGGCCCGTCACCAAGGCGTACTCTTTCATACCAAACACAAGTTCTTGCCCATTGATATTGAAAGTAATCTCCTTGGAGGTTGAGGTTACCCTCCTAAGCAACATGTGATGTACAATAGTTCCTGAGAACTGCAACACTGGCGCAGAGACTATATATCTGAATTGGGTATTGTACACCTTCTCCACAAGATCCATTTCCTCAAACTTCATAACAATCTTCTTAAGGCAGAGGGCGCTTTTCCAAGAAATCCGTCCAGGGAAATCAGGAACGGTGGTTTCTGCCATCTACAAAAGGAACAACAACAAAAATGTAAGATCATATACATAGACCACATCAAACGTTAAGTACTTAACGCTTCGTTAAGTACTTAACGCTTCGTTAAGTACTTAACGCTTCGTTAAGTACTTAACGAAGCGTTAAGTACTTAACGAAGCGTTAAGTAATTCGCGAATCCCTAAACCAGAAACAATAACCAACAACCAGAAACAAACATGCAAATATAATGCAATAATCAATAACCAGAAACAAACATTAAACGCTAAACCTAACCAATATTAAACCAATAAACTGAAACAGCCAAAACCCCTAAAACTAAACATGCAAATATGAAAACTCATAACCAAAAAAAGACATGCAACAACCAAACTAAAACTAACCTGAGATTTATGGGGAATCAATGATAGAGAGGGAGGACACGAGGGGGACGGGCAGATCGGCCTTGTCAATGTCTTCTTCAGTGTGACGGTTGTAGAGAGAGAGGAATCGAGAGGATAGAAGAGGGAAAATGGAAGAAATGAATGTCCAAATGTTTTATTTTTTAAAATATATGGTATGGCGCGTGCATATACGCGCGCCTCTTCGTCTTCCTACGCGCGCGTGCAGAAGTGTTAAGTACTTAACGAAGCGTTAAGTACTTAACGCTTCGCTAAGTACATAACGCTTCGTTAAGTACTTAACGCTTCGTTAAGTAACTAGCAGAAACGATATCATCTGCAAATATCATCACAGCCAAAAGAACAATCAATAAGATGAACAAACTAATAAACCAATATGAACAAATATGAACATATATGAACAAATATGACCCAATATGAACAAATATGATTCAATATGAACCAATATTAACCAATATCACCAAAAAGAACATATTTAGGGTTAGGGTTTCATTAAGAAATACAAATGAGAACATAAATCTGTTATATAAACATAGATTCGGGGATTAGGTTGATTATCTTGTCGATTTATGCTTGAGGGCTCGCCGTCGGCGACAAACTCAGGAGGAAAGAAAGCATGAGAGAGAAAGAAAATGAGAGAAATGAAAAAATTTGAGTATATATATCAAGACTTTTTCACTTCGCGAAACGCGAACTCCCTTCGCGTCACGCGAAAATGGTAAATTAGTCAAAAAAAAAAAAAAAAAAAAAAAAAAAAAATAAGTGGTGATCAGATAAAAATTATTAAAAATTACCACTGATGCAAATAGGCCTATTTGTAGGGTCATTTAGTCCAATTTCACGATAAATAAATGTATTAGGTAAAAAAAACTAGGATCGTCTTCTCTCTCATCCTCGGATCGGCCATGACTTCTTCCATCTAAGGTATGCCTGTTTAAATTATATATGATACACGATTATACGCTGCTGTTTGTTGAGCTTATTCGTTTTGTTTGTCAATGATCCATCAGTTCAGCTGATCGAGTGAAAGGATGGGGGAACCTGATGATCATGAGCTGGACATCTTTCAGCTGATCCGAACTCATCAGGTTTCTATATTGTTAAGAACATCTGTTATTGATCAATAGGTTAATATTTGAGATAAGGGATTGAATTGAAAATTTGTAGGAGAAAGCTGTTCAATTACCTCCAGTTCAACTAGTTCGAACTTTGCTAGCAAACACTTCTTTTGGACTGCTTTCTACTTTCTCCGAGGTTTTAGATTCTGTAAATTGTGTATAAGCATCATGATTGTGTCTTACTTGTAATTTGATAGGCATCAATTCTGATTTTTAATCCGATTTCGATTTATTCACTAGGTGTGTGAAGGTTACCCATCAGGGATTTTGATTGATTTTGCTTGTGACGCTGATGGATCTCCAATATTAGCAGTTAGCACTGTTCATGCTAAGGTCTGGAGAAGAATTGTTTATTTTCTTGTTTTAATCTTTCTTCTTAGTTAATGTTATGTTGGTGTGAACTGTGAAGTCAAAATGTTGAACTTTGGTTTACTCTTTTATGATTTGCAGAATCTTTTATGTAATCCCAAGTGTTCATTACTTGTAACAAAAGACCCTGGAGACAGGAAAGACTTAATCGTAACACTTTATGGTGATGTTGTTTTTGTAAGTCAGTTTTCTCAATCCTCAAAGTTTGATCTTTCCGAGTCTACTTTTATGATAAAATCCTGATTCATTTACAAAACAAATGGTGTAGGTATCAGAAGAAGATCATGATGCAATTCGTATGGCATACTTGGCTAAGCATTCAGCTTCATTTTCGGTACATTTCAATATGGGAATACCTTATTTAATTTAGCCTTCATAAAATGAATAAATTGAGCAGGTATTTCAACTATGCAGGCTGATACTAGTGACTTTCAGTTTGTACGTATTGTACCAAAACTTGTACATTATGTATCGTCCACAGCTGCCTCGGTATCAGGAGGTTTGTCTAAGTTTTTAACTTTTTTATGTCAAAATGTTGTATGAACTGCTTGCTAAGGATCTGTATATTTGGACTTTCAGTGTGCAGCAAAGATGAGTACAGCAAAGCTAAAGTAGACCCAATATACCAGTTCTCCAAGCCTATTGCTGTATTAACTAACTACTAACATTGAGAAATTCATATTTTGCACTGCATTTCTTCTGTTATTTTATAGCTCAATGTTGTTAAATCATTTTCCTGTTTTGACAGTCCCACATGAATAATGATCATGCAGAGGAGACAAAGCTAATTGTGCAACACTACTCCTCTATTCCGGTAATTTATATATGTTTTAAAACTCTCAGATAAATTAGGAGATGAGATTTATCACACAATTGTATAGATAATTAGAAATATTTTCAGTAATGATTTGCAAAGCTTGAAAATACATTTTTTTTCTCTTTTAAATGCTTATAAGTATCTAAAAAATACTCATTTTGAAGCATATCAAACACAACATTAATGAAATGTGATTAAAATTCAGGTTGATCATGCTCTTATGCTGGATGTTGATAGTGTTGGCTTCAATGTTAAGGTGAACTTAAATTTACCTATTTACTCATTGTCTTTCGGTTTTGCTCTTTAACTATGCAAGTAGCCTGCTTGCTTGATTAATGAAGCTATACATGGTCAATTATGGAAATTCATTTCTCCTCTTAGGGTGGCTATAAAGGGAAGACTTTCAAGCTTCGAATTCCTTTCCCTAGACTCGCAATAGAGAGAAAGTAAGTCAGTCAAAAGCTTGTAACTCCAATTACCCTGAGAAATTTCTTTTATCATTTGTTTATGGACTTGTTTTTAACACTTTGTAGGGATGTAAAGACTCTAATAATTGAAATGCTTGAAGTTGCTACCAAGTCTTCTCAACAAAGTTAATGCCAGGGCCATTACAATAAAGGGGTGCTTTTTAGAAAAATTGTACATCCTTCAATTTAATCAACTAAGGAATCAAAAGTACAAAGAAACTGTTCATAGTGGGCATTTGGCATAATAAGCTATTTGTGAAGAGATGTATTGATTATTGTTGTTGTTATTATTAGTTTAATCCAAATTATCCACTTTCTTAGCATTATTCCAAGTACATTGGATAAGAGAAGACATTTTAGCATATAAAATTCCCAAATTAATATATTATTTTTCAAGCTTCTGGTATAAACAAAGGGGCTTACTTTACAAACACAAAAGCAGAGAGAATCATCCAGAACAAAGCAAAGCCAAGCCAAGCCAAGCCAGACAAGATACAGTAATTTTACAGAAACTGAGCATAAAGAAGAACATATATATGATAATATTTATTTACAAGAGATGAAGAAGGGTAAAGGCACCATTTTTAAAGACCATCATAGTAACCACCAACAGTGATATGGGCTCTGGCTAAAGGAACAGAGACACCTCTCATAGCTGAGATTGCTCCATTCATTTTAGCAGCATGTTGAGTCATCACTTGCTTAATCCTCTGTATATACATACAAACAAAACAAAAACCCAAACATCAGACAGACCATTTTAAGATTTCATTAAAGAATGATATGGTTTATGATTTATGAGAGATGGGATCAAAACCTTGTCATCGGCATAGATCTGAAATCGGATATCTTTTTTGTTCTTCTGTTGAGTGCCAAGGACTATGAAGCAGAAGGTTGCAGCAGCAACTCCAAACGAGCAAATCGCTCCGATCCCATTTAAGCTCCTTTTCCATATGTTATCTTTTGCCTTGTCATGATCATGATCATGATCATGATCATCGTCGGTGACTTCTACTACCTCGTTTTTCATCTCAAATTGGAAGGAACCCAGATCAATCTGTGGTAACGGTGACCGGCTTCTGGACTTGGGTGAGTCTATTTTCATGTCGACAAATTCATTTTCCTTGTTGAAGGAAACTTGGGAAACTATATCATCATCATGTTCGGTTTCCACTTCGAACTTGGGAGCTTCAACTTTCTGATCAAAGACGATATCTTTCGCTGAATAAGAAGGAGAAGAAGAAGGGTCGAGATGAATTACCTGTTTGTGGGAATTGGGTGACGGACAGGAGAAGTAATCGGCCTTGAAATCGTCTGATGGATCGGAGGAGACGCCGGCGCCGGCGCCGCGAACATCATGGATTTCTAGGAAAGTATAATCAGGGAGGAGCTCCCACTCGTCAAGATCCATTATTTCATCTGAATCTATCACTACTACGAAAGGAATTATAGAAGAGTTTAAAATACTTTTCAACTTTCTTCTTTCTCTCTCTAAAATGAAATGGGGTTGAATTATTATTGAATGTGAATATGAGAGTGATGGCTTCAAATCAATCTACAGAATTTCACTGCAAGCAACCACTACTCATTATTTAAGACTCATTTTAATAAGAATAATTAAGATATTTTAATTATGATTTTTAATATATAATTTATTTTTAGATCATTATTTATATAATTTTTTATTTTAATTTAACATTATTGATAGTTTTTTTTGTGAAAAATATAATTATGGTATGGGATAGCAAACAGTACTCTAGTAATATTTTTTATATTTAAACTAGACATAATTAGTCCAAATAATATTATGACAAAAAAATGGTTCAATTGATAAATGTGGTTTAAACTTGATTCGTTTTATTAAATTAGGTTTAAATTTTAAATTTTGTCATATAAATCTTAAATTATCACAATTTCTAGTAAAAGAATAAATGTTCATCTCCTCGTTTTAATGTAATATTTTTATTTCTTAACTAATTTATCATATTTGTAAAAATAAATAATAATTTTCTCTGTTTTTAATATTTTCATCTATTCTCACGCATTACACAAAGTATTCAACAATTTAGTACGAGTATATCTCAAAAAAGTATTAAATTTATATAAATACGTCCAAATTGTTATATCGTACATAAAGTTAAGTTGTTTCAAACTTTTATAAAAAATAAATAAATCTTATCTCTATTTAAATTTTCTTAAATATTTTTTATGAGCACCCATTTTTTTAGTCACTCAAACTATTTTTAACAAATTATAATGGGTAGATTTTGAAAAAAAATACTTCATTTGAAAAAATTAAATACAAAAGGTTTATAAATATTATTTCATTTATAAAAGTGACAAATTAATTAGAAATGCCCAAAATATTAGAATTATTATAGTTCAAGTCTCATCTAACCTAATTCAAAATTCAAACTTTATTTAATAAAAACGAGTAAAAATTCAAACTTTATTTAATAAAAACGAGTAAGTTCAAGCACTGAGAAAAAGAAAAATTAATAATATAAAAGGATAATCTATTAATATTATATTTGGAATAAATTAGAAACCAAACAAGTCCTTCTATAGAACAGTTCAATTTGAATTAGAAGTTCTGAATAATAATAATAATAATAATAATAATAATAATAATAATATAATGAAAGATCTTATCCTCATTTAGACTTGAGAGGGACAAACGGTGGAGATGGTCCATAGTCCATACCCGTAGGACCCATTCCATTTAGTGATCCCTTCGATTGGGGAACCACCAGATATTTTATATTTCAAGAGTAAAATATTTTTTAATATAAAATAAATTATTAAAATAACCCTAAACACAAAAAAAAAAAAAAAACTGATAATTAATTAATCAAATCAGCTCAGTCACGATTGTTTTTTTTGTTTTCTTTTTTGGCTAAGAAGTCCGTCACGATAATAATGAAAGGAAACGTCACACAAAAATTATATAATTCAACTAAGGACTTTCTAAATGTGATTACTTAGGTTTTTAAAAGAAAACTGAAATATTAATTAAAAAAATATTGACCAAAGTTCATTTCAAAACACCCAAAAATTGGAATTGGATTTCGATCTGAAATTTAGAAGAAAAAACAGTCTAAAAGTTTATATATATGAGAGAGAATAGTGGATAAGGTAGAGCTAATTAATTTAATTAATAAAATAATAATAATAATTATGAATTATATAAGTTGAAGCCTGCAAAAGAAGAAGAAGCTAATGTAAACGTGCAAGTATAACCAGAAAGAGACAATTAAGTAATTCCATATTAATCGTCAATAGTTATGCCTTAAAAAAAATTAAGAATGTGTATTTAGTTTAGTTTCTCAATCTTTTTTTTGTTCATCATTTTTCTTGTCAAGATTTGACCATTATAAAAAATAAAAATAAAATAAATAAATAATAATTAATAGTGTTTCATCCTTTCTTCTATTATGCTATCTATAGAGTATGATATTATTTTATCAACTTCAAGAAAATATGAAATTTGTTAAAAAAAAAAAGGAAAATTTGTGTTTCCTAAAAATTTTAAGCATTGTTTTCCAGTGCAAACGGGGACGTGTATTTTTTTTTTTAATTATGTTTGTAAAGCCAACGTGTGACTGATATTATTACAACAAATCATTAATTTTTGATGTCATTTGGAAATTAAAAAAAAATAGTAAAATTCATTAAAAAAATATGTTTAGCCAAAAATATTGATAAAAATTTTAATGTTCAATCATTTATTGTTAGCAAAATTCCACTTAGAAGTGGATAATTTGAGTCAATTTTAGAAGCCTAATAGAAATAATGAGACAAAACAAAATTAGTGGAGGATATTGAGCCTTCTATATAAGTTTGTGGGCAAAACTTTATAGCTTAAAAAAACAATTTAAATTAAAATGATATTATTTTTATAGATGGATAATAATAGTGTTAGCTTTTTATTAAAGAAAGAATCAATTTATCAAATCATATCATTTAAATTCAATTTTTATGGTCCAATAATAAGTTTCTTGTTTCAAATATCCCAAACAAGCATTAAACCTAAATTGCCATTTGTGATTCCGTAATAAATGTGCAAAGTAATGGACACATCATTCATCACATTATAAAACATGATATTATTGGTATGTCAATTGTAATGTGCAATAAATAATGAGTATTTTTGAGTGTTTGCTAGGCTATAATACCATGATTCGAGCTCTTTTGTTGTTGAATGTTTATGATAAAAACTGATTTTTTTAGAAAAAAAATTCAGTTTGATTTAATTTAAAAAAAAAAACTAGTTTTTTAAATATATATATATATTGCCTTAATACTCTGTTACGACTTGTTTCGTAAGATGTGTTTTGGGTTCAAGAATCAAGTTCTTGATCTATAAGACCGGTGGAAATTCTACAATCAAAGGGCAGCGGAAAGTTTTCGATAGAGAATTTGGGGGGGGAAGGGATAGAAGAATCAAGGGTGCGAAGAGAATTACTGTTGGTCTATACCAAACAGTCCATAATAATAATAATAGACGAATAAGGGCGAAGTCACATCTTCATCATTCTATTCATGGGTCCTTGGGGAAGAAAGATCATCCTTATATAGGTGATGTCTTGCCCCATAATATTCGGTTACAACAAATACTAGAAAATAACATAATTCGGTTTGTAAAATAGAAAAGGAAAGCAAAACAAAATATTAATACAACAAAACAGAAATCTGGCCCATGTGCACTATAGGACCGAGACCGGGTGCCAAGAAAGGTTGCTAGAATTTATTCTAGGACCGAGGGCTTGATGTGTAGGCCTAACATACTCTTATATTGTTTAATAATAAAATTATTAAATAAGAAGTAATTTGATATTTTGTGTAATGAATATAATGATTTGATTTGTGCTAATTATATTTTTGGGAAAATCTCTAAATAACCAATATGGAACGAGCTCTAATACTATTTTAGTTTTAATTATTATTTATTATATTCACATAATTCGATTTAATTTACTATATCAAAACCACTAATCATGTTTTTAGGACTCCTTTACTTATAAAATTAATGTGTTTTTTCCTCATATAAAAATGAATCTAATGGTTATGGGAGGCTCATATATAAATGATAAGATTACAAATTTATGTACTCTATGTCCATTCAATTTTTATTTGTAATGTTTCTAAATACCACTTATTTTATTCTTTAAGAAAAATTAATATGGTCTAAAATAAAGTTTTGATTCTATCTAATATAAATCAAGCTATCATAATAATTCTCTATTTTTTATTTTTTTTTGACAAACTTGTTCTAATCAATCCATTAAACCAAAAAACTAATATCTTCCAAGAGGTAAAGATTTTTAAAATAAATGTAAGATTATTTAAAAAATCTTGATTAATATTTAAAACGTTTCTAAAAATAAATGATCATATAAACAAAATATTCTCAATTTCTTGTTAATTTGAAACATTTTGACACATAATTTTCCTAGACCAAACTTCTTCAAGAGTATTTTTTTTAAATAATCATTATCCTTCAAAAAAAAATTGAAGAATTTGAATGATCTTATTTTTGGGCTTGATCGGGCAATTATCAAAAATACCTGGATTTAACACAAGCACATGACTTCTAGGAAATTTGATGGACCATTGCTCATTGATCAACTCTGTGTCAATTCAACTTCTCCTGATTTGTTCATTACCTTTTGTGGTTGACCAAGTAAAAAATTCTTAGAAGTTGTCGACTTCATGCACTTAATATCTCTAATACAATCATTGAAATCAATCATCCCCTGCGTGACATTAGAATATGAGTTTCGCTCGTTACTAAACCTCGTAATGTTTAAATCCCCCAAATGACCCATGGTTCACTTTTATATACCCGACTCTTCAACATATTCCAAAGCTATTTTCTTTCACCCTCATCATTACTCCCATAGGCCACCACAACCTTTAAATCAATAATCATCTTCTTGCACTTGATATTAACCATGATGACCTGGTCGCTAGAAAATTCCGTATTAACATCAGCAACTTTAATATCCCATGCGACCAAAATCCTATAAATCATATCATTTGAATTGTGAATTAACGCCCAACTACTATCAAAACAAAGAGAGCCAATCCGATCAACATTCTTAAGCTTATATGGTGGATATATTTATATACTAGTACATAAGTTATACTATAATATTTTGCCAATCTTGATCAAGAATAGACACACCAATAGGTAAAATTGGTTCTAATCCATGTACTTGTAATGACGATCATCAAGTCGTTTCCCGTTTTACTACTGTACGTTCTCTCTATTTTCTTCCCAATCATCAATAATAATATTAGTCACTCCTCCGCCACTCCTAAACCTCCACCATCGATGGCCGATTGTACTAATCTAGTCCTCAAAATGGTTGATTGCTTGTCTTACATCTACACCAGAAGTACCAATAAGAAACTTGTTGTTCAGGTATCAAAAGTGTTTTAAAAAATAATGCTTAATGTATTTGATACGCTTTCAGAAATAGCGCTCAATTTAGAATCACTTTGAATGTTACCAAGGCCATGAGTTTACTTAATGTCTGTTGTCTCTCTCATCCACCTCTCACAAATTGCGATCGTGAGTGCTATAGCTTCTAAAGCTCCTTGATTCATTTCTAGATCTCACTTTCAACTTCTTCTGATTTATTTGTTTGTTTATTGATAGATCTATTTATCTCTTCATTTTGTCTGCAGTGAGAATTGGCTTTCTTGCTTCTGGTATGTTGTTAAATGTTATCATGTTATAAATTGTAAAGAATTAATTGATCATCTTTGTTGCTCATCCATTGATTGAATTTTTGTCTTTTTCAATGAGGGACCTAAAGTGTAATTTGGAGTTGCTTAGACAATAGAGGAATACCAAGATATTGAATCATAAGCGAACCCTCCTTGATGCCCATAATATTGAAAATGCTCTCATTCCTCTCCTACACGACTCCAACATAAAAAAAAAAAAAAGACTTTTATCTTCAGTAATAAATAAATTTGTAACACAAGAGAAAATAGTTAATTGTTCCTTAAAAATATTTATGGAGTCCACGTTCGCATTATCCTCGAAAAAAAGATTGTCATCAAAACAAATATGAATAATATTCTCCTCCATACATAAAGATGGTGGACGTATGAGTAATTTCTCAAATGTTTTTTTGAATATACTTCAAGGATTTTCATGATAAGGACAAAACAAATGAAGAGAGAGGATCCTCTTGTCTCACCCCATTTCCCCTTTGAATAATCCACCGTGAATACTGTTCCAAGGGACAATAATACAGCGGGATTTTCTTAACTTTTTCAACCCTTGCACGACTTATTTCGTGCATCAAAATAATCAGCCAACTCCCAAGACTTATTTCTTGCACAGAAATAAACAACTAACTCACAATAATCAATAAGTATGCAGAAAAGAGAACACACACAATTACGGGCTGCGCCCAACTTTATCCTTGTATTAAATCTCAACTCAAGTCAATATAAAGGATATAAATGCTCAAGGTTGCACACAAAATAGACACTCACTAGCTAGACAATATTTATTGACCAAACTCGTGTATCTTCTTTTCTCACATCAATAAAATAAAAAATTAATTAGCAATATTGAATGTATAATTTTTTTTATAAATAACAACAAAATTAAATTATCAGTTTCATTAGTTTTTATGTATTTCAAATTTACAATATATCTCAATGTAATAAAAAACGCTTGATACTAGTCTTTTCTAGTATAGTTAAATTGTTATTTATCCTTATTCTAATATCATTTTAAACCTTTAATAACATATAAATAAACAATAATGACAAATTTTGTAGGTCTAATTTTTATAATTTTGTTTGCAAACATTGTGACATATAAACATTTGTCAATATATTATAAATATTTATCGGGTTTACATGAAAATACATTGTAAAACAAATTATGTATATATTATATAGGTACCATTTATAAAATTAAAATTAAGTGATAAATAATATAGGCACCTTTTAGGCTTTTCCATGTATAATTTTTCAGCTTGAAAACATCAAATTTCACCTCTTTTTATTTAGAAGGAATGAAAATTAGAAAATAGTGTGTATAATAATAATTATAATTTTTTAAATATAGCAAACATACTTATCTTGATACGAAAGGCAAGATAGGAAGGAGTTGGGTCACAAACGGGCCCACAAACGGGCTGGCAGTTGGACCCCATATGGTCTGAACGGAGGGCTCTTTCTCTCTCTTCCTCTATCACCGGACTTGAAAACTTCATCAAATTTAATTTAGTTCTTGTCTCCTCTCATCAAGAAATTTTCCAATAAAAGGACAAAGAAAAAATACGAGTATATAATTGTATGAATGGTTTTCCAATATAAAATATTTATTTCGTAATGACCCTCCAAAATAACTTACTTTTTTTTTTATTTTCAAAATAATCTAATTTTGTTTTTACAATTATAACATTTTATTAAATAATTATAAATTTAATTTAAATATATATTATTTTTATTATTATAAATTTAATTATTTATATTTTAATATATATTTATATATTTAAATTATTATTTTACACAGTATAATAAATATTTACTTACAAAAATATTTGTTAAATATTTTGGATGATACTAATTTTACAATAATTTTTTTTATTATTTGATTATTTAATTTGATTTTAATTGTGTTGATTTTATCAACATTTTATACCTAATTTAAAATATCACTAAGCATATACACAATCTTTCCAAAATAATATATATATATATATATATTGTTTATTTTAAAATTAATTATATGTAAGTATTAAAAATCAACATATCAAATTTAAAAATAATTATTTTTTTTTTTTGTTAAATAAATCAAATTAAAATAATTAAAACTAAGATAAAAACTGAATAATTAAACTATTAATTAGATTAATTATTATAATAATTAAATCATAATTAATTAAGAATAATGGTCAAATAAAATAAATAAAATAATTTAGGATAAATGTTATATTCATTTTATCTCAAATTAATTTTAGAAAAATAAAAGGAATTGAAATAAATAATTTAGGATAAATGTTGTATCCATTTTATCCCAAATAAATAATTTATTAAATCAAAAAATATACAAAAATAAAATAAATTGGCAAAATATATGTCATATTTATTTTAAATATTTTTTTATATTTTTAAAAATTTAAAAACAAAACAAAAAAGTTGAAGAAAAATCAATTTCAAGCAAACCCTTAAGATTAAATAAAAAATATATATATAATTCAGTGTAGCCGAAACTCAAAAAAATCGTTGCATCAAGAGTCATAGTCTTCAGATAGGCATTGAATTTTCATCCAACGCCCAAAAACGCATTGGGTCGCCCGCTGCAACGGAAGAAGACGCGCGCAGTGAATCACCAAACGGTTGCTCCAACGTCGTCTCCTCCAACATGGACACAAAGCACGCACACTAACAGAACGCGGATGGAACACTCACCGACCGCGCGCGTGCCCCAAAACGATGTCGTTTTGGCTCCCCTTGGAAGCTCAAATGTGGAAGCCCGAAACGATGTTGTTTCCCTATGTCTTCGTCTTCCTCGCAACGTCAGACGGATAAAAACAACAATCATCTTTGATTTTTCAAAGATGGAACTCTATCATTTCTCCACATTTTGACATTGTTCAAATGCTGAAATGATCACTCTACTTCAGTGATCATTTCTCTTAAGCCTATGATCTTAATCATGGCCTACACCAGCTACTAGCTGGAAAACAACCAAAACACCATTATGGTTGTTTGACTCAATGAAGCCCACTTGTTTCTCAAACCGACATTGGGAAGCTATAAATACCCTCTCTTGATCAATTTGAAGGCAATAGATCCACTCTCAAGCCTCCAATTGAAAATTTTCAGAAATCTGCTATTAAAGTTTCAAGCTTCTGGATTTTTATCAAATATGTGTAAGCCCTTAAAGCTTGGATCCAGGCATCTCAAAGCTTCCTTAAGGTCTAAAGAGTGTTCTCTAACTTTTGGTAAGCTTCCAATCATCCTCCATATCAAATTACTAGTTTGAATTAAATTTTTTATATTTCAGTTTTGACAGTAATGTATATTGTCTACCTATTTAATTTTTTGATTGAGAAACAATCTTAGGATCATTTGTGAGCTTTCTGTTGAGGCAAAATATAATCAATCGATCTAAATCAGAAAAATTCAAATTTGAATTTGAAAAATAAAAATCGAGTTTTCTGTTTTTGAGTTAATGTTCAAGAACATCAACTCAGAATGTTTCCCAACATGTTTCTAATGATGTTGGGAACCTATTTGGATCATGTTTGATAATAAAAATAAAAATTTAAAAATTTAGTTCTTGAATTGGTCAAAACGAACAACGAGTGCTAATGTTTTGGCACCAATCAATCATATGAAGTATAAGGAAGTTATTAACAAGCTCATTACACTTCATTAAAACCTAAAACCAAAAACCCGATTTTTGGTCTCAAAACTGTTTTGATTAAATGGAACATCATCTAAGTTGAATGACACATTGGGATGATGTTCATAATGTTCTTTAGAGCTTTGTGAAGCTTAACAGGTCCTAAATCAAAATATTCAGGCATCAATCAAAACTACAAAATCTGCAATTTTGGTGTTCTTGGGGACCGGGAAAACTTGTCAGGACCGAGGAAAATTTAGCCCAGGTCTAGCTAGGACCGAGTGATACCGGTCCTTACGACCAAAATTTTTAGCACAGGTTCAGTCAGGATCGAGTGTTCTTCGTCCTGAAGACCAGAGCCGGCCCTGAGTTTTGGGCTGTTCCAGCCCCGGTAAAAAAAATGGATTTTTATTTTTCCCTAAGTCTAATTTTAAAAAATTGATAAAAAATTCTTTTTAGTGAGATTTGAACCCATAATCAAGTAAAAGTGACAAGTTTTATCTTAAACCACTATGCTTGGACAATTTATGTTTAAACATAAAATAAATTTCTTATTTGTTTTATTAAATGGATTGCCCTAGCTCGAGGGCTTGCTAGGCTTACCCCACGATCGGTCCAACTCAGGACCGATAAAACCAAGCCCAAGGCTAACCCAGGTCTGAGGAATCTCGCACTCGACCGAGAATTCTCAAACCTATGACCGATGAAGTTAGCCTCAGACTAACCAAAACCTATGATTTCCACACCCAATTGATTGACCGAGGATCTCCATACCCCAATCGAGGGAATTCTGACCTAGGACAAAGGGCTTTAAGCCCCGACCGATAAAAATTGAACTTATGACCAAGGACACCGATCCTAGGGTCTGTTTGGTTGCACATTTAATTTTGAAAATTATTTTCCAAACCATTTTCTAAAATTAAAAAAAAATAGAAAATGATTTTAGAATATTTTCTAAAAAAAATATTTTGATAAGGGCTCGTATGAGATTTATTCTTAAACCCTAATGCCTTTTAAACTAAAAATTTTCAAGTATATTCCTTCATAATCAACGTCATCAGCAATAGGTACCAATATTTAAATATTGTTGTTACAATTTTAAATACACGAAAACATGTGCATATCTAAGACCGAAAAAATAATTTGTTAAAATAAAACGTTATAAAACTTATTTTCAAAAGTAAGATTTTATAAAGTAGAGACCGTTTTTAGAACAGGTACGGAGGATGAAGCGCGAAAGTTCTTTCCTGAGTATCACCAAACTACGAAGCAAGACGAAACTTAGTTAAAAATACGTTTGTATACGTATGCCTTTTTATTAATTTAAACTAAAAATTAATTGATAATTTTTTATAAAATAAATAATCTTTTAAATTAATTATTTTTAATTGATTTAAATAAAAAATTTCTTGAATTAAATTATTATTCGATTATTTCAAATCTAAAAAATTATTAAAAAAATCAATTTTATAATTAATTTCAAACATGTCAGAATTTTGTTAAAATATTTTAAATAAAATCATCGAATTCTATAATCAAAAATAATATTTATTATATTATATAAAATAATAATTTAAATGTATAAAAATATATTAAAATTTTAAATGTATAAATAATAATTTCTTTCTTTCTTTTTTATAACTCAAAAGATAAATTTAATTATTTATATTTTAATATATATATATATTTAAAATAAATAAAAGTATAATAAATAATATATATTATACATTTATATGTATTTGAAACTGATTAAGTAATTATTTATTATATTATATCAAAAATAATTTAAATGTATTAATATATATTAAAACATAAATAATTAAATTTATAAAAATATATATATATTTATAAAAAAAAGGGGTTAAAATCTGAGTTTGAAAAAATAAATAGGTTAATTTTGGAAGGTTAACTCTCCCTGTTATGTTGAAACCACCCTATAATTGGATTGTAAACATTGTTCAATGTAAAAAGTAAAAACAGTTTAACTCTAGAAAAAAGGTTGAGGGGTCCAAACATATTTGTTAGATAAGTTCAATGGCATATATCAATTGAGTCACTTTAAAAAGTGAAGACAGATCATCACCTTCTTGTTCCGTTGTTTTCTCATTTGATTCTATTCAAATCGTCCCCACTTTCCACCACTCTATAACCGTCACCATTCACGATTCACAAATCACGTTTTTTACATTCGTCGGCCGATCGTAGAAGACAGTGAGCTCGATCAGCGGGAGGAAGGAAGAGAACTGTTGCAGAAACAAGTTACAGAGAAGAAAAGATATGAGAGAAATCATAAGTGTTCATATCGGTCAAGCAGGAATTCAGGTTGGAAATTCATGCTGGGAACTCTACTGTCTCGAGCATGATATTCATCCTAATGGCATGATGCCTAGGTTAGTAGCATCTTTTCATTACTGCATGCATTACGTTTATCTGTTTTTTTCTTCAGATCATCCAATTTTTTCATTATGTTGTTCATCGATCATATTGTACATAGTTAGGCTGGATTTGCAGGCACTATAACTATTTACTTGCTTTGTTTCGTTCATCTATGATTATTATGCGATTATTGTTTTACACTTTTTTTCTGTTATATATACCTGCCATTGAATTTGTCTGCAAATCAAAGCATCGCATGATATGCTTTGTTTGATGAGATCTTTGCGCGACCTTGTGGATTGCTGTCCAAAGCAATTTTGATTGATTTTGGTTCTATTCTAGAAATGGATATCTAACCTTTCTGTGCTGGAAGCAGTTAGAATGTTTAGCTTTTAAGATGAGATCGAGAATGTTCTTAACAATTGTATTATGGTTGTTCTTTGTTTTGTTGTAGTGACTCCTCAATTGGTGTTGCACAAGACGCGTTCAATACTTTTTTCAGTGAGACCAATTCAGGGAAACATGTTCCAAGAGCATTATTTGTTGATCTGGAGCCAACTGTGGTCGATGAAGTTAGAACCGGGCCGTTTAGACAACTCTTTCACCCTGAACAGCTTATTTCCGGCAAGGAGGATGCTGCTAATAATTTTGCGAGAGGACATTACACAGGTAATTAATGATTTCATTGGTTACAAACTGATGTTTTTATTATTAACATTGATTCATGTCTGTTATAGTTGGCAAGGATATTGTTGACATATGCCTGGACAGAGTGAGGAAGTTAGCCGACAATTGCACTGGTCTTCAAGGATTCTTGGTCTTTAGTGCTGTTGGTGGAGGCACTGGTTCTGGATTAGGTTCATTGCTTCTTGAACGCTTATCTGTAGATTATGGGAAAAAGTCCAAACTTGGGTTTACAATCTATCCTTCACCTCAGGTATCTATCTATCTATCTACTTTTTGGGTTGATATGAAACCAATTAATTTAGTTTGACATGTTCTTGATCCATAAATTACTTGCAGGTGTCAACTGCTGTTGTAGAGCCCTATAACAGTGTGTTATCTACCCATTCACTTCTTGAGCACACAGATGTATCAGTGCTTTTGGACAATGAAGCTATATACGACATATGCAGAAGATCATTAGACATCGAAAGACCAACTTACACAAACTTGAATCGGTTGATATCTCAAATAATATCATCTTTGACAACTTCGTTAAGATTTGATGGAGCTATTAATGTGGACATCACAGAATTCCAAACAAATCTTGTACCATATCCTCGCATTCACTTCATGCTTTCATCTTACGCGCCTGTGATCTCAGCTTCAAAAGCTTACCACGAGCAGCTATCTGTGCCTGAAATTACAAATGCTGTATTTGAACCTTCAAGTATGATGGCCAAATGTGATCCAAGACAAGGAAAGTACATGGCTTGTTGTTTGATGTACCGTGGAGATGTTGTGCCAAAGGACGTTAATGCTGCTGTGGCCACAATCAAGACAAAACGTACAGTCCAGTTTGTTGATTGGTGAGTTTTTAAAAATGAGTTGATTAATTATTATGGTAGGTTGGCTTTGTGGTTACTAGTTACATTAAAATTTCAGGTGCCCAACTGGATTCAAATGTGGTATTAATTATCAGCCACCAACTGTTGTACCTGGTGGAGATTTGGCTAAGGTTCAAAGAGCGGTTTGTATGATAAGCAACAATACAGCAGTGGCTGAAGTGTTTTCTCGAATAGACCACAAATTCGATTTGATGTATGCGAAGAGAGCATTTGTGCATTGGTATGTGGGTGAAGGAATGGAAGAAGGTGAGTTTTCGGAGCCCGTGAAGATCTTGCTGCACTTGAAAAGGACTATGAAGAAGTTGCTGGGGAAGGTGTTGGACCAGAAGATGAATTAGGAGAAGACTATTGATTGATTGATCGACCAAGATTCTTCCTTCTGCATGTCTGTATGTTTGTCTCTTATGTTTTGTTTCTTTCTTTGTTGTTTTTTATAAGAAAAATCAATCTGTTTGTGATGATTGTTTCAAATTGGTCTAGTGCAGTGACCCATGTAAGTATTTACTATGATTTATCTCTTTTCTCAACTATCATTGTCTGGCTGGCCTAACAATTGGACAATTCAGAAGAGACCGGTTTGGTCGGCCGAGTTCAAACAAATCCAGCGGTCAAAATTGTGGTTTGTAATGTTACGTGCCTTTTTCTCTCTATATATATATAAATTGTCAAATTGAGTTCTTAAAAAATGTGGAATCTATGTTTAAAATTTTACATTTTCGGGTTTTTACTTAACAAATAAAAAAAACTGAGATCATGTTTTTTTAACTATTTTAAAAGTTGTTAAGTCACTGATTTAACTATTGAATTTTAACGAATTGAGAGTTTTTTTTTACTATTCATTTTTTTTAATTTGATAGTTAAATTAGTAATATGAATATTTTATAAAATTTTAACCTTAAATAGTCTCGAATTTTAAACTGTGAGTTTCCATTTTAATTGACAAAGCTTCGCAGATAATGTATTATAAAAAGAAATAAAAGAATGATCTTATTTATAAATATCTCTTTTACCATTTGTCAATATTTGAGTAACAGTGGCCAGTGCTGTTTCATTCCAGACTCTTCAAACAAGACACGAAAGAAAAGATCCCCCATCTTATCTTAGTATACTAATTTAATCATATATCATATGGTTCATAAATTTAATTCATCATTGTGGTCCATGACACCATGTTATAAACTTGAAACTAAAATTTAACAAGTTAATTAAAATAATAACTTTAATGTTTAATTCTTTTAATTAATTTATTCGCTTTTGAATTTAAGAAAATTTCAAATGTTGACTAATATACCCATCTTAAACACGTTTAAAAGTATGATTATTCAGATTTTACTAGTGCCTAGTGGTAACATCTTAAACACGTTTAAAAGTATAATTAATTCATTGATAAGAATGATCTACGTTATGGGATGATTATGATCATTCAAAATTTGTTTATAACTAAGAAAACAAATTAAAGGATATGCCCACTTATTAGACTAGCTAAAAACTTTTTTAAAATAATAAAGAAACTAAACATAACATTTCATCTTTCTAATTGTTTAAAAAATCAAAGGTTTTCAGTTCAACAAGAACGCTCTTGGATCAAACTAGCTTACTAAATAAATAAATAAAACATCCATTTTTGAGTTACCATCTTTCACTATTATGTAGATTAATGACAACCTTTTCATAGAAAGTTTCAATAAACTAGTAACAAACTCAAAATGTTGAAAAACTATATGAGGTAAACAAGTATTTGATAGATATTGTCTTATTCAGTTATTTATTTTAAATAATCTAAAAGTTCAAAAAATATTTATTCATATTTTTATCAACTACCTAACTTAATTAATGAATCAAAATATTAAAATACAATATATTTTATTTAAAAAAGGAATCATTAAATATTCTTACCCAAATTATTTTACTTCAAAATTTTCATTTTAAAAAACTGTACCTGCCAAGTTTATTTAGGAAAATTTGATCAGATGACTCTAAAATTAACCCTTGTCTCAAAACTTATAATCCTCATAAAATATATTTACAAATATAACATTTTTAAAAAAAAAATTGACCATTTTACCCTTACTAATTTTTATTTTTTTATTCATGTTTACCTTTTTTCACCCATTTTTCAGATTTTTTTCTCTTTTCTCCGACCCTGGCTCTCCCTCCCCAGAACCCCCTTCTCATATCCCCGACTCCCCCGTCTACGATCACCATAGGACGTGCAACGTCGGATGTTTCCCCCTCGAGCCCGACTCTCCGACGATCGCCAAGCCCCGGATGCTTCCCCCGCGAACCTTACTCCCCGACGTCGCAACTGTAGACCTGATCGACCAGCATCATCGCCATCAAAATGGGTATGTTAATTTCTTTCATTCCCATTTGGTATGTTTACAATGTTGTGTGAAAATGCTGAAATACGTTTGGTATGTTTGTAATATTGGGTGAAAATGCGCAACACGCAAATTGCGCATCACGCAAATTGCGTTTGCGTCCCACGCTCCACGCAAAATGTGTTTGGGACCCTCCACGCAAAATGTGTTTGCATCTCACGCACCACACCACGATAATATGGTTTTGTTTACTACACTAACATTTCAATTTGTATCAATTGCAGATACCAATTTATTTATTTGTTGTTTTGTCCTCTATGATGGAGAGTGGAAAGATGATGATGGTGTTAGTTCTTTTGTCTCAAGTTCATGCGTAGGTGTGACTCTATCCCTAAATACTATATATGACGAATTAATTGATATTATCATGTGGACAAATTGAGATATGATTTAGTGTTCAAAGTCAAATATAATTTGGTTTTGAAAACTTCTCCTACTGTTATCCGATATGATAGAGATGTGATGTTCTATGTAAAAAAATTTCAACTTCACCCTACTAGCTTCGCACTTCTCTGTGTGTCTCTTTAATAGAGAAATCATTACCTTCACACCTAACTCATTAAAGTAAAATACCATGAGAGGAGGTTCTTAAATTCCCTATATTTGAGCAGGATGTCTTACAAAGTCAAAATGACATACACCATGTAGATGAAGAACAACAAGTCTCATGTTTGTGTCCGAGTGAATTGGTTGCTAGTAACCCTCCTTCTTTTGCACCCCGGCAACCCATCACTTCTCATATGAAGAAAACATCCAGCCATATTGAGTTGTTTGATTCATTTAAACCAATCGAGGTTGAAACACGTGCTCAATTACCCCTTGAAAGTGGATTGGAAGTGAGTACGTTTTTTTAGGACAAAAAAGAACTTCAATTGAGGGTGCATAGACATGCAATGGTTAATCATTTTGAATTCAAAGTGGAAAAATCAACAAAAGATCTTTGGTTTGTGAAATGTGTGAATGAGAACTGCATAGACATGTAATGGCTAATCATTTCTCCTCCTCCTTCTCCTCCTCCTCTTCCTTATTCTCAACAGTCTTCTAAACAGTCTCATCCTCTTGGCCATCAAAATACAATTTGCGTGGAAGGCAAAATGGAATTTGCGTGGAGCGTGAGGCTTGGGGCGCAAATCAACCTTCTTGGTCATCTCCGCCTCCTCATCCCCGTCCTCCTCGTCCTGCACAATCAAAAAATTAGATTAATATACATTGAGCGTGGGGGCTTGCGTGGTGCGTTGTGCGTGGGGGTGGTGTGTGGTGTGTGGGGGTGGTGCGTGGTGCGCAAATCTACCTTCTTGGCCATCTTCTCCTTCCTATTCTTAGTCAACTCAGCCGCCTTCCTCCTCTTGGCCAACTCCATCAGCCTCTCCTTTCTCTCCTCCTCCTTCTTCTTCATCTCCTCATCATCCTTCCTCTTCTTCATCTCCTTCCTCTCCTCATCCTCATTCCTCTTCTTCCTCTCCTGCCTCTTCTTCTCCTTCTCCTTCTCAGTATCAAGTGCAGTATCAGCCTTAGACTCCTCCATTAAATCAACATTCTTTTGTTCTTTTATTTCCTTAATAATGTGATTATAAGATGTTGATTCTTCTTGATGAGCTTGATTTCAGTTTTAATCTCTTTACATCCTTTTTCAGCTCATCAAGTTTGGCATCAGTATGGGTTTGAGACACTCGATTGAGTGCACTAGATGTAGAATTTTCTTGATTAGTTTGAGGAGTCGTCGCAGAAGGGACTTGCTGAGAGCTGTCTTGGCTAGTTTCGTCGGTAAATTCAGGGTTGAGAGCTGGGGACTAATAAGTCTCCTCTTCTTGGTCGGCGGTTTGGGAGTCCTTTTTTCTTCTTCATTCTTTATCTTCCTCCCATCCAATTCAAAGAATTCATCATAAATGTTGCCTCGCATATCTTCAAAGTCCTCCCTAGAGTACTTCCTCTTCTCCTCTTTAGACTCATCAACTTTGCTGAGAACATTGCACTTCTGGAGGACAGTGAATACCTCCTATAGGGAATAACTCATGTAGGATATATAGAGCAATATCCTTGGGCTTGTAGGATCTTGTAGTGTCCTTTCCGCAAATCTGGGGACAAATGTATTGATAAACTCATAGGTCCACACTTGGAAGGCTAGTGCGAACCCATGTAAAGTATACGCGACGTCACAAACGTTTTTCTTCTTCTAGGTTTTCTTCTTGGCGAGATATAACCCTAGAGGTGATTAATATATTTTTCAATACCCTTTAGGATTGCTCTGAATGACACATTTCCCCATGAAAATTGGAGGAACATCTCCATGTCCTCCACCATGCAAAAGATTTTTAAGCTTACCTTCCTCCTATTATCAACTACGAACAGATACTGGTAAATGAGGAATATGAGCCCCATCTTCCATGAATCCTCCTTATCAGAGCATTCGACGAAAATGGCTTCAACCTCTCTCACTCTAACATCCATTTTACCCTTAAAATATTTGCGAACAAGGGGTGGACATATTCTTCAACCTCCATGTTTTCCACCAAAAGAAATCTGCCAAAGTTGAGGCATGTCACCAAGACATAATCCTTCATGCCCCAACAAACCTCCTCACCATTGACCAAGAACCTTATCTCCTTCGAATTTGAGCTGATTTTCCTGATAAGCATCTGATGGAGTATGGTTCCTGAGAAAAATATCGTCGGGGCTTTGAATAGATACTGAAATTGGGTCTGCAAAGCCCTATCCAAAAGATCATGGTGAGTAAATCTCTTATTTATCCTTGTCACCCTGAGAAAAATATCGTCGGGGCTTTGAATAGATACTGAAATTGGGTTTGCAAAGCCCTATCCAAAAGATCATGGTGAGTAAATCTCTTATTTATCCTTGTCAAGCTGGTGCCGGTGGATTTCCATGAAACACGGCTAGTAAAATTATTATTAATGGTTTCGGTTGGTGCCATGTGCAAAGAAACAGTTGGTTAGATTAATGTCATATACACCATGTTTGACGCAAACCAATGCAAAATGCAAATTACGTGGGGACACAAAGTGAAAACTACAATTTGCATACCCACGCAAATTACATTTGCGTACCACGCAAATTTGTGTACTCACGCAAATTGCTTTTGCGTACCACGCAAATTTCTTTCAATCCATTCAGAAACAATGTTCACAGACCAATCTAGAAAAACCCATCATTCAAACCATTCATTCAACATGCAAAACTATAGAATTCACTAAACCCTTGCTTTTGTGTACCACGCAAATTGCTATTGCGTACAACGCAAATTTCTTTCAATCCATTCAGAAACAATGTTCACAAACCAATCCAGAAAAACCCATCATTCAAACCATTCATTCAACATGCAAAATTATATAACTCACTAAAGCCTAAAACCCTAAATACAAAAACTATAGAATTAACTAAAACCCTAAAACCCTAAAACCTTTCATACTCAACATGCAAGAGAGTCGGGCGAATGTTGGGGGAACTAACATGAATGTCGACGAAGGTCGGGGAGTCGGGCTAGCGGGGGAAGCGTTCGGGGCTTGGCAATCGTAGGGGAGTATGTAGTCGGGGGAGTCGGAGCGGGAGTCGGGAAGGGAGAGCAACGGTCGCCAGAGAAGAGAGAAAGAAAAATGAGAAATGGGGGGAAAAGAAGGTAAACATGAATAAAAAAAATTATTAAGGGTAAAATTGTCAAAATTTTAAAAAAATGTTATATTTGAAAAAACATTTTATGAGGGTTAGTTTTGAGACGAGGGTTAGTTTTAGGGTCATTTGATTAAATTTCCCTAGTGGCAACAAGAGGTGGATATCCCCCAAGCCTCCATGAGATCCTGGGTTCGAGCCCGTCAGGCGGCAAGTTTTGCGCCTGGTTAATTGGTTAAGTATGTTTGCGGGCTATGTACTTAACACGCGGGGATTAGTCGCACTCCATAGGAGCAGCGGAACTCAGCGTTCTAAAAAAAAAAACATAAAGAATGTCAATTTTAGGCACCAAATTTACTCATTAAGTTTAAAAAATTTATCAATATATATATGAAGTTGTGCAAATGTGTTAAATTTATTCAAATTGACCGAAGTTGTCCATGTCACATAATATTCACATGTTTTTTTACTTTGCATTATTCCATTTAAGTATGGAATAAAAAAAATTAACTTGAAAAAAAATAGTAGCCTTAGGAAAAAGGAGATTTTGGGGATGGTGGTGTTATTTCTTGTGAAGATGACGGAAGAGAAGGAGGCCTGAGCGATAGTGTTTGACGTTCTCTATCTTTTAAGATTTTTCGATGTTGCTTTGAATATGAGAATGAATGATTTATGTCAATTCCTCTTCTTACGTTATGTTTGTAAGTTTTCTAACCTGATCCAGAAACATAAATTAATTCATTTTTGTATTATTAAATATGATAGAATTTTGAATTTTTGCTCTCTTAATTACATGCAAAGAACCCCTCATTTTGTTCTTTGTTCATCATACTGTATTATTCCCTCTTCTAGCCTAGCGACAACAAGAGGTGGATATTCTCAGTCTCTCGATGTCCTGGATTCGAGCCCGTCAGACAACAAGTTCTACATTTGGTTAGATGGTTAAGTGTGTTTGAGGGTTATGTGATTAACCCACGGTCCCATTTTTTTTTGTTCACCATATTTCAAGCATTACGTACATTATTACTTAACAATGACAATGGATACAAAATCTACCATCCAAGTTCAAGTGGAGACGAAAAACCTAGAGAAATCAGCCTTGAGGGAGGATTTGACCAAAAACAGAAATCTCTAGGTACATGAATTAGAAGAGAAAGAAGAAAAACTAATTAAATTCTCTTTTTACGCATAACAATATTGTAACACCACGTGAAATTAAACTAAATACAAATTGAAAAGGGTTAGAATAGTGAATTCAATAGCTCTAATTAGAACAACCTACCATTAGATGATGATGAACATATAGAATCTTAAGAAGAAGGGGTTGAATTTAGAATTTAGTTTGGTAAGTTATGTGATAGGAGTAGACTAGTTTTTTTTTTTATGTTCACCATATTTCAAGCACTACACTATTACTTAACAATGACAATAAATAAAAAAAATCTACAATTCAAGTTCAAGTGGAGACAAAGAAACTAGAGAATGCTTCTAAAATTATATATATTTCAATAATCAACCTTGAAGGGATGATTTGACCAAAAAAAACAGAAATCTCTCAATCCATGAATTAGAGAAAGAAGAAAAACTAATTAAATTCTCAATTCTTGCGCGTAATAGTGTTACACCACGTGAAATTAAACTCTAGACAATTGAAAAAGGTTAGAATAGTGAATTTAAAGGCTCTAATTAGAACAAAGCACGATTAGATGATGATGAATATATAGATTTGAAAGAAGAAGGGGTTGAATTTAGAATATAGTCTGGTAAGTTACATGATATGAGTAAACTAGTTCATTTTTTTATGTTCACCATATTTCAAACGTTACACTATTACTTAACAATGAATACAAATCTATAATCCAAGTTCAAGTGGAGATGGAGAAACTAGAAAATGCTTCTAAAATTATATATACTTCAGTAATCAACCTTGAAGGGAAAAACATAAATCTCTCATTAGAAGAGAAAGAAGAAAAACTAATTAAATTTTCTATCTTTACACGTAAGATGTAACACCACATGAAATTAAACTCTAGACAGATTGTAAAAGGGTTAGAACAGTAGATTCAAACGCTCTAATTAGAATAAACCACAATTAGATGATGATGAATATATAGAATCTTAAGAAGAGGGGGTTGAATTTAAAATTTAGTCTGGTAAGTTACATGATAAGAGTAGACTAATTCATTTTTTTATGTTCGCCATATTTCAAACATTACACTGTTACTTAACAATGACAATGAATACAAATCTACAGTCCAAGTTGAAGTGAAAACGGAGAAACTAGAGAATGCTTCTAAAATTATATATACTTCAGTAATCAACCTTAAAAGGAGGATTTGACCAAAAACAGAAATCTCTCGATCCATGAATTAGAAGAGAAAGAAGAAAAACTAATTACATTCTTTATCTTTAGGCGTAGTGTAACACCACGTGAAATTAAACTCTAGACATATTGAAAAGGATTAAAATAGTGAATTCAAATGTTCTAATTAGAACAAACCACAATTAGATGAAGATAAATATATAGAATCAATTCTCTCTTCTAACTTAACGACAATAAAAGATGTATATTAACCCTAAGTATTTCGGAGACTAATTCTCATGTAGCAGAAAAAACCTACTCAAATTTTAACATCATGTCAATTTGAATAAATTTGACATTTTTCTACTAATAAAAAAAAATTGACAGTCACTTGGTTAACCTTGTGAGTAAAATGGACATTCTTCTATTTTATTTTAAATCTATATATTTCATTAAATATTATTACCCAAGTAATTTTAAAAATAAACAAGTTTATTTAAATAAACCGTGCATAGATTAATGATTGTGTAAGGAGTTAAAATTAACGTTCATCAAACAAAACCCTAGATTTTGTTTATGACCAATCAAAAATGTCCTAATGTTACCTAGTGTTAACATCATTTCCAATTTGGAAACAAGTACACATGTCATTTTGATTCACATATCTTACAATATTATATTATATATATATGTCAATCATTCAATACCTTAGGCCTTATCCTCTACGAGAGCAAATCATTCGAAAAACTTTTCATTATCGCTGTTGTTTAGAGAGAGAGAGATGAGAAATCCGGGTTCATCATCATCATCGGTTGATCGTAGTAGTACGTTGACAGCATCTTCCAGCAAAGTTGGACTGAAGAAAGGACCTTGGACTCCTGAAGAAGACGAGCTTCTATCAAACTACGTCAAGAAAGCAGGCGAAGGACGCTGGAGAACGCTTCCCAATTGCGCCGGACTCCTCCGTTGTGGAAAGAGCTGCCGCCTACGATGGATGAACTATCTCCGACCATCCGTCAAACACGGTCCTATCGCTCCCGACGAGGAAGATCTCATCCTTCGCCTTCATCGTCTCCTAGGAAATAGGTCATTTTTCTCTCTCTCTTATTGTTTCAATGTTGTAAACAATCAAATAGAAACTAGTACCCTAAAAAAGTCAATCTTGATTAGGTGGGCTTTGATAGCCGGAAGGATACCGGGACGTACTGATAATGAAATTAAGAATTATTGGAACACCCATCTAAGCAAGAAGCTGATCAACCAAGGGATAGATCCAAGAACACACAAGCCCTTGATCATAATAAACCCTAACCCTAATCCTAATTCATCAAGAAAAGTCATAGTTCATCATCCTAGTCCACCATCATCGTTTGGTCCAAGCTCATCGCAGATCCCCATAAACCCTAATCCCAATGTTTCAGGGACGTTAGAATTTGGTCACCCTCAAAGACAGCACCCAGCGGTTGATCATGTAGACAAGATCAATAGCATTACTCATCAAGATGTAGAATTGAATACCAATGACATGCAAAATAATAATGGTGTTGATGATGCATTCTCTTCGTTCTTAAACTCTCTCCTAAACAACGATGAAGAGATGAACATCTCAAATCAACATTACCAACAACAAATGATCACAACAACCTCAATGCCCGAGGCGGCATATGATTATGACAACATGATGATGATGTCAAACTGGGGAACTGAATTAGCTTCAACAATGGCAGCAGCTACTGATGGTGTCAAGATGGATCAGGGTAAAGGGCATCAAGGGTTTTGTAACCCTAATTTAGATTATATATAGTATATATTATATAGGTATGTTTGTATAATACATATGCAAGATAAATGCAGGTGTAATTAGTATTATATGGACTAGCTATCATATAATTGTTGTAATATTATATTGGACTATATATCATCAATATATAGTAATGAGGTGTGCATCTCTTTTGTATGTGTTCTCTATGTGCAATATTTATATATGTTGAAATATACCACTGCAATAACATATTAATAAGCAGAACAACTTATTCCATATTTCATGTAAATTTTGTCTCTTTTTTGTTGTAGTAATATTGGCAATATAGTAATGTGTAGTTTTTTTTTCACTCCATATTTCAAGTAAATTTGTCTCTTTTTTTATATAAACATAGGAGTTTGAGACTAGGAGCACCATCCACCTAGGTTGGAGGTGCAAGGTTGATGCAAGGGAAGCCCTTTGAGTGGATGTCATATTCGGAAAATATCATCTAGGGGTTTATTTGAAAATTTACAGTGCAGCATATATATATAGAAACTTGCGATCGATAGAAATGTTTTGACTACTATATATTTCATGTTCGGAGTTAATGATTGTGGATGAGCTTATTGTTGTGATGGCTTGTGTAACTATGAAAGATAAAATAAAACTTTTTTTTTGGAATGATGAACAAATTTATTATTACATTTATATGAATGTGTAATATTTGTGGTGAAAACAACCTAATAAAAACAGTTCATTACAAATAATTACTTGTCATGAATTAAAAACATAAATGAGTGCATTAAAAGAGAAACATAAAAATAAGAATATTCCAAAGTTCTCAAGCACATGGAACATAATTTGGGTTGTGCATGATATTCCTTAATGCATAGATCCTTTATAATTGTGTCTTTTTAAGGGAAATAATTAAGCAAATGAGTATATATTTGTAATTTTCCCAGCTCTTGCCCTGTATCAATTATTTTGGTTCTAGAATTAACAATCCATGATCATATTTATCTAAGAAGAAATGGACTAATTGTAGGGTGGTGATAAGAGATTTTATCAGCTCACTCTCATCTTTGTGTTGGCTAGTGTTACAAGCGTAACTTGCTGGCCTCGGTCTTGGCCTGATTGCGGAAGGCCAGGACCGAGTGGTGCCTAAAAAGAATGTCGCGGGTGTGCGGCATGGGCACCGGAGTGGCGAAATGCGAAGTGTCGAAAGATTCTGCCGGGGCGCGAGTTTTAAAAGACAAGGACCGGGAGATGGATACTAGCATGCGGGTTTGTCTCGGCACGATGAGGAGTGTCGAGACCGGGCCGAAGGGGGTCGTGTGCGTGCGACCTAGGGCCGAAAGAGTAACAACAGCCGGCGCATTGAGTGTGCGCGTAGAAGGTGGGAAAAGTGTGGAGAAGGAAGCATCCGACCGAGGAGGGGAGGACCGAAGACCGAGGACCGAAGCGTTTCAGCATGGGCCAGATCATTGTGCATGGGTCAGGCCTCGACCAGAGATTGGGCCTTGGGCCAGTGGTGGACCGATAATGTCCCGATCCTCTGGGCGACCGAAGAAAGGCGCAGCGTTAAGTCAAGGATGGAAGAAGTCTTGGCCGAGACCGAGTATTTCGGGAAGGCCCGGTCAAAGTCCTGGCCGAGACCGAGTATTTCGGGAAGGCCCGGTCAAAGTCCCTATAATTTCGGAAGGCCAAGTCTTGGATGACGTTTTCAGCCAAGACTTAGCCAAGAGCTTTCTCCGTCTCCAAGTTTCTTACTGTTATTCTTAAGGGCTATAAATATATCATGAGCTGCACAAGGCGAAATAGTTAAGTTTTGGTAGAGAGAAATACCCACAACTAGTGAGCGTCTTTTTGTGTGCAGCCTTGAGATTTATAGCCTTCTTTGTAATCATATTTGTGAGTGAATATATTTCAAAGTTGGGCATTCGCCCGTAATTCTGTGTCTTTCATATTCTGCATACTTCTTGATTGTGTTGTGAACTTGCTGGTTAGTTTCTGTGCGAAAAACTAACCTCGGTGTTGGAGTTGGGCTGACTGTTTTGGTGCGCAAAACAGGCCGCACAAGGGCAGAAAGTTAGAAAAATTCCGCTGCATAATTGCCTTTGTGACAGCTAGGCACTAATGTCTCATCATAGCTAGACCAAATGAATGGAATATCACAATTGATTAATTTAGTTTTGAAGGTGGGGTGTCTTTTCAAAAATATTTGCTCTTTCACAATTATTTTCCATTCAGCTCTTACAAATGTTGAATCCCTAATTTCCTTTACAAAGGGAGGGAATGAAATATAGTAATTTAGTAATTTATAGTAAAACTATGTTTAATACATAATTTCCTTTACATGTTCTTTTTTACATTTTTTGAGTTATGATTAATTATTGTTCTTAGAAATTTGATATATAGTCATGTTTCTCATTATTAAACTTTGAAGTGGTTCAGGTTCATTTTTTTTTTTAAATGTTTTATTATTATAATATTATCAAATGTTGTTGGAAAATACATGAATACACCGGTATTGCAAAAATAAAGATATATCAATGATATAAACTTTTTGGATAAATCTCATTGGATGGGAATAAAAATATACATACATTTAAACTTCTAATTATATCTTCATTTTCATTTGGAATGTTTTTAATATTTTTAAAACTTAACTAGTTGATTTGTAAATAATGTTAAGAAAGTTGTAAAAAAAATGTACAAATTTAATGAAAAATTAAAAATAAATATAATATAAAATTTTGCAATTAATGTTGCAAAATTGATGGTTAATTATTGTAATTATAAACTAGTTGTAGAATTATTAGATGAATATATTGCGATATATATATATATATATATATAAAATATTCAGTATATTAGTTATTACAAATAACGTTGAATTATATAATTTTATAAATTATTGTGGTTTATATTGAATATATTTTTATTATTTAATAGATTAATCAAAGTTAAAATTTAAAATACAATTTTAGTTATAAACATAATTACAAATGTTTATTTGTTAATATAGAAAGAATGCAAAACATGTTACATCATCCTTATTAGTTACAGTTTTACAGAAAATGAATATTTGTTTTCCTACCAATATTGTTGAAACTATTATTACAGAAGACGTTGCAATTTTACAATAGGGCTATTTGTAATATTTTGTATATACTTAGTTTTAGTTGTGAAGGTCGTAAATATGGTTAAAAGTATTAGTAAAGATATTTTTAACTGAATTAATATTGCAATCACAAATGTTATTTTATATCAGTTTTTTTAGTGGTATTTTGATAACTTTTTACATATAAGATGGGATTCTAGAAATTCAGGTTAAAGATCTAGAAAGAGTGTTTTATTAGTTATGTTGATAACACTTAACACTCATAGGGTTGTTAATCATTTAGATCACTCACTAAATGGAGAAAACCACTTTAAATTCCTAACCATCATAAGAATAAGAAAAAAAAAGGGGGAAATAATATACTTTTAATATTATATTCCATTAGTAAAAATCTAAAAAAAATATAATTATTGTAGATTGAGCCAACATAGAAATTTGTATATCAGTTAATTGTGTCTCACATAAACAAAATACATATATATCTAAGTACTTAAAACATGCCTAATTTCATCAACAAATTGAATATCCAATCTTTATCTATCTTGACTTGAAAAAAATAATTCTAAATGAGGGTTTTTTTGGCCCATGAATTAATGTTGTGATCTGACATGAAAGAATATTTAGAAATAGCTCATTTCTTAAAAATAAACAATTATTCATGTCAAATCTAATTTATTTTTAATCATTTAAATTAATAATCAAAATATTAAAATACTTTTATTTTATTTTATTAAATTTAAATTTTAAATATAAAAATTATAATAATTCAACCAATTAAAAAAAAATAGTATAAAATACCAAATATTCCAACATTAAACAAGCTCGCTCAGGTAATATTTTAGAAATTTATTGCAATGAGATTTATCTATCTATACAGAAAATCTGTTACATATTCATCTTAATAATTTTAGAGCAAAGAATAATTTAGCAAGGGAATTCTTTAATCATGGGATTAAGATGAAAGAAGTATCATTATTATTAGAAGCATACTTATATTTTTTATTGGTTCATTCTTACTTAGAAGCATTTGAACTTAAAATAATAATGTATAAAAAGTTTGGTAGCCGTATTTCAAACTAGGACAGTCAAGTATTTGGTTGAAAAGCTAAGATCTTGGATTTGATTGACAAACTCAAACATTGTTTACTTCTAATGGGCTTCAGTTTCTGCTAACTTTTATCGAACAAAAGTCATGACTAATTTGATAAGGACGTGAAAGCTGAAACAATTAGCGAAAACAAGCATCACTAACCTGAGAGACCATTGTTTCTGATGATTGGAGCAACAATCTTCTTGACAAGTAGTAAAGGTTTCGTGATCAGTTACCAAAAAGAGAAAATGAGCTCATTCTAAGAAGATGACACAGAATGTTTATAGGTGACCTGACTGACATTCATGAATCATGACTGAGTGCAGAAAGTGGTAGGTTAAAAAAATTGCATGAGGAGGGGTATATCCGGAATTCAATATGGTCCAAGAATAATGTTTTGACTGGCAGATGCCAAAATTTTAATGATTTGAAAATTCCAACTATTCAGTTCAGGGGGTTTTCACCTTTTGTCCTGTTTAAAGAGACGGCCAAAATACAACATTCATACACACATTACCCTTGAATGGACACCAACCATTTCTCTATCTCATTAAAAAAAGTCTGCCCTTCAACAAAAGAAGAACAGATAGGAGAAAACAAACATATTATGGGTTGGTAACAAACATTTAGTCAACAACAAATGTGCACCTTATATAAAGACTCAATTTTGAATGTGGGTTTAGCATTTAAAATTCCAACAAATTGACAGAAGCAACCAACAAGACAACAACTAAAGAAAGAGAAAAAACTATGAAGTAGCCAGGCAGCAGCTCAATGGTTAGCATTGGAGTGGACACAGCAATGTAAAACCTCCAAAGCAAATTCTAATGACTTAGAACGGTGAAAAATCAAAACATTACTAATGGGTGGTGGATATAAAACTAAAACAAATCCATTAATATATATATATATATATGCATCTGTTGCAATTATAATGTAACAGAAGAGCCAAACTTGTTGAACCATATTCAGTGGAAAACAAGCATTAAAACTCTTGTAGTTTTAGCTGGGAAAATATGTTTAGAGATAAAATAGCTATCAGATAAATGGAGGTAAAAGTCTCCATAACTACAGCCATTCCCCTTTCGCAATTACTATGGTTTATTAACCTGATATGAAAAGGAGCAGTAAATTTGTTTCATACTTAATCATAACTTCCTACAACAGTAAAAAACCAAGAATCAAGATCTAAACACTACTGTCTCAAACAATATAAATCATCTTTTACTATATTCCATCACAAAAATCTAAACAAACCCTAGAATTTCTGAATAAAACAAGTAACATATAAATCAGTTTTGAAACAATTTTTTAAGCAAGGAGCAATTCAAATTGTTACCCAAGAACATAAATTGAATGAACATCCAACAATCTAAAGCTTGAATTGAATCATATTTAAACAAAATTCATAGAAATTCATCAAAATAATTAAACAGACCAGACAATTCATTCTCGCAAACAAAATAAGTAAAATTCCATAATTGATAGGTTCAAGTAACAAGATTTGCTAGAATTATTGAACACTGATGAAGACTTTGTTGGCAAAGCAGAGGCAAAGCCAATGAGAAATCACCGCAACCTTCTTGCTTCTCTCTCAGACTCAAGAAGAGTAAGCACATCACCCTCCCTGACTGGTCCCTTGACATTCCTCATGATGTATCGGTTCTGATCATCAAGAAACTTGACTCTCACCTGAGTCACCTGTCCCCTAGACCCAGTTCGGCCCATAACTTTCACAACAACAGCATGCTTAATCTGAGACTCCATACTTCTGTTACAAACAGTATAAATCTTATCAACTTCCTCAAAAACATGGATCTGTTACTAAAGACATCAAATTTGAAGGATCTTTTCATCTAAATCTTACAAAACATAGACTCAATTTATGTTTTCCAATGATTAACAATTGTGAGTAAAACAATCCTAAATCCAAGCAATCGTACACATAAAAGATGAATACAAAACAATGACTAACCTGGATGAGAGGCAGAGAGAGAGTTAGCTGAAGAGGGAAGTTCGTTCTTCAACCGGCCGCTGGAATGGAAGAGAAAATGAATTTAGGGTTTAGAAATCGATTTTATACCGGGAGAGAGATTAGGGTTGTTATGTCATATACCAATTTACCCCTAAAGAAAAGAAAGTCAGTGTTTTTTCATGGGCCGAGTCCATCTATATAAGTGTTTGGCCCAACAATTAATACTTATTATTATGGGTCCAATACTAAGGACCAAACTACTTTAGATTTGAACCATATTACTTTCCTAAGCTCATTATATTATATTTAAATGTTTATAAATTTTAAATTAATATTAAAATTTTATAATTTTATAAATTTATATAATTTTAATATTAATTTTAAGAGTTTTTACAAAAAAATTTAAAAGTGAATTTTTATTTATAAATATTATTTATTTAAATAATGAATTCATGTCATTTATTTTGTAAATATAATTTTTTAGTTAATTATATATATATAACTAAGACTTTTTTTAAATAAAATTTTACTATTTGAATTCGATATTTTCTCTCAACAAATATAATTAAGATAATGTTTGATAATATCACTTATTACTTAATTTAATATATTAAAATTTATTTAATATAAATTTATTTGACCATATATTAATAATCTAAAAAATAATATATCTAACTTATTTTAAAAGAGACCAAAAAACTAAATACGTTAATCTAAACATTTAATAAAATTATATAATTGCGTTATGTGTATTAGGTTTTTTATTTTATTTTCTTAACAGTAAATAAACTTCTTTATTTTTATTTTTATTTTTAATTATAATTAATTAAATTTTTAATGTTACAAGATTAATTTAAAAAATTATTTTAAAAAAATGTGATCATATCTAAATTATTTATAAAAAAATGAGTTTATAGAGATTATTAATATATATATATATAATAAATTATAAAATAATAATTTAATATATAAATTATAAAAAAATATTAGTATTTATTTTAATTATTTTTTATTTAATATATTAAATTATATAATTTAATATATTATATTGAATTTTTTAACTAATAATTAATATATAAATATAAATATTAATTTTAGATATTATTAAATTAATTCTCTTTTAAATATTGAACTTAAAATTTAAATGTTTTTATTTAATTAATTCATTTTTAGTTTTAAATATTTAAATGCTTATAAGTCAATATTTCCAGTTTTATCAAACATATAAGTATAAATTCTTATTACAAAAACAATTATTAAATCTTGATTTTAATTCTAGGGTTAAAATCACAATATTTATTTTTTTATGTTTTTATTAATATTTTTATTTTGTCAAATTCATAAAATACAAGTTATAATACAATGATTTAATATGTTAACTCAAATGTTAAAAGGTAAAAAATATGGTTTAATAAATCAAATGCTTTGAGTTACTAAATCAAAGTAAATCATGTTAATTTTTTAAATAAAATTAATAGTTATACTATAAAATTAATATGTCAATGAGGAATTTAATTAGTTCTTTTATTCTTCCTAACTTGCATATTATTAAACAAACTTCAGTTAACCTAATTAAAAGTATAATTTTATATTTTTCTTCATATATTTTCAAAATTTCTTACTCAACCATACTTTTCTATCATTAGAAATAAATGTCACAATTGTAAACACTGAAACAAATTTATAAATAAGATTACAAAAATGATTTTTCACAACCTTTCCCAACTAATTTTCTTACCCAAAAAAATCACCAAAGTTTTTTTCTTACCCATAACCATAAAAGAAGAAATTGCAAGCACCTATATTTAGTTAAAAAATGAAGAAGTTGACATCCAATAAGCCCTCAAATTACCTTCCTTTGAAGTACACACCAAATAATTCAACCATGACATTGTTTGAGCACTTAAACAAGCCATAAAATTTCCAAAAATAAACAACTAATCAACCACTTCATGACAATGCTTTCTCTATTAAGACTTTAATTATTCATGTATCAATATCAACTACCATTACAAATTTACAAGACTTTTTTTACTAGTTTTTCCAAACCCATACTTTAAAGTTTTAAATAGCTTTTTGGATAATCATATATATTGGAAATGACCCATTTCATATATTTTGATATATATAAAAGTGGTAAAAAAAAATGATGATGGTCATTTTCTTGAGTAAGTAAGAAAAAAGGGCTGTCCTTGATAGATATTCTCACACACTCTTTCTTCTGTGAGTAACCAAAAATTTATAAAGCGCCAAGTTCGCCGTAGGTGAGAAGAGACTGAAGGGGTGGCAAAAAGAGAGCCCATGCATCGCCAGTTCCCTTAAAACCTCAACCTACCCATCTATCTTCTCTACTAAAACTAAACCAAACCCATATCCTTCTTTGGTTGTTAACTTGCTTAATTTCTTGTTAGTATTATTAGGAAGGAATTAGGAAAGCATTTGGTTTCAGCCAAAAAAACCTGACCATTCCCCACACTTCCATTGCAATACACCCTAGACTTTGATTATTCTCTCATTCCTTTTCTGTTTCCATTTTTCTCAGTCATGGGGGCTGTCTCTGTTCCTTCATTCTCTTCAATTATCCCAAAGAGATGCAATATGCTTGCTTTATCCATTAAGAGTGATCAAAAGAAGTTCCTCTTGTGCTGCCATGGTGGTGCTGCTGCTGCTGCTTCTGGTCCTGCTGGTCCTCTGGGGAAGGCAATCAAATCAAGCAGTCTGTCTTCTGCTTTGACTGAAAGATCAACAACCTCTTCTGCTTCTTCTTCCATGGATTCTGCTAGTTTGGTTTTATCACCAAATGGGAAGGTTCCTAAAATGGTGGAGATGCAAGACGGCATTGGAATTGTTCAATTCCTTCGTGGCAAGAGCTTTCTCATTACAGGCGCAACTGGGTTCTTGGCTAAAGGTAATTTATTAAGCTGATAATATTTCAAAAGAAAAAAGTGTGTTTTGAATATTTTGAAGATGACTAGCTACATGATTTATTTATGACACAGTTCTTGTTGAGAAGATACTAAGGACTGAACCAGAGGTGGATAAGATTTTTCTCCTGATCAAAGCAAAGAACAAGGAAGCTGCCATGGAGAGACTGAAAAATGAAGTGTGTGTTTATAAATTGGTCTACTTCCAATAATTTTATACAACATGGTTGATTGATCATATGATTTTTTTTTGTTTTTGTTGATTGAAATATACAGATCATAAATGCAGAGATCTTTAAGTGTCTTCAACAAACTTATGGTAAATCCTATCAAGCTTTCATGTTGAGCAAGCTTGTTCCTGTCATGGGTAATGTTTGCGACAATAATATTGGGATGGAGGATAACGCGGCCAACATGATCGCTCAAGAGGTCGATATAATCGTCAATTCTGCTGCCAACACCACCTTTGATGAAAGGTATTTTTTTTCTTTTAATCAAATTCTTTGTTTTTCGTGATGACAATTTGGAATTGAATTTGCAGGTATGATGTTTCTCTTGACATAAACACAAAGGGTCCGACTCGAATCTTGAACTTTGCAAAAAAATGTCACAAGTTAAAACTCTTCATTCAAGTATCAACCGGCAAGTACCTCCGAATTCAAATCCAAAACAAACAAAAGAAATCAATCTAACATTATTGTTTATATAATAATCTTTATCCATGCAATGCAGCTTACGTTAATGGACAAAGACTGGGACGAATAATGGAAAAGCCATTCGCCATTGGAGATAGCATAGCTGGAGAGAGCTCCCTCTTTCAATCTTCAAACATAGCTCCCCCTACTCTTAAAGTAGAAGATGAACTCAAATGGGCAATGCAATCTAAAGATGCACTTGGTAACAGCTTAGCAGCATCTCAGAAAATGAGAGAATTGGGACTAGAAAGGTGAATTCTTTTTCCTGCAATAAATTTTTCGTAGTAAATTGAACAGATACTTCTCATTTTTGTTGTTGAATTGAACAAACAGGGCAAAGAAATATGGATGGCAAGATACATATGTTTTCACAAAGGCGATGGGAGAAATGCTCATTGATAGTATGAGAGGAGAAGTACCAGTTGTGATAGTCCGGCCAAGTGTTATAGAGAGCACTTACAGGGAGCCATTCCCCGGTTGGATGGAAGGAAACAGGTAAATTCAGTTTCAATTTTGAATTAACTAAACTTGGTTACTATATAAAATCAAAATTTGCAGGATGATGGATCCAATTGTTCTCTACTATGGAAGAGGCCTTCTGACTGGCTTTCTTGTAGATCCAAAAGGGGTCATTGATGTTGTAAGTATTACGTAACTAAACTAACTAACCCATTTGGTTTTCTTGATTTATTCAACCTTAAAAATATGATCTTTTTTTGATCTGTGTTTTCAGGTACCAGCAGATATGGTTGTGAATGCAACATTAGCAGCCATGGCTAAACATGGGTCAAGTTCAAAATCAGAGATAAATCTCTATCAGGTGGCTTCCTCTGTGGTGAATCCATTGGTTTTCAAAGACCTGGCAAGCCTGTTATATGATCATTTCAGTTTATCACCGTTTTTGGACGCGAAAGGGAGGCCAATTGAAGTGACAGACATGAAGCTATTCACTTCCATGGAAGATTTCTCTTCCCATTTATGGAAAGATGCTAATAGGAGAATTGAGTCGGCTTCTGCAACTTCGAATGGAAACTGTAAATTGGCAAAGAAGCTTGAAAACATATATAAGAAGACAGTGGAGAAAGCCAAGCATCTAGCTGACATATATCAGCCTTACACCTTTTACAGTGGAAGGCAAGACAATGAAACAATAATGATTAATGATGTTTTGATTTTGATTTTGATTACTGAAACTTGAATTTGTTTTTGTTTTGGGGGAGAGGAAACAGGTTTGATAACTCAAACACAGAGAGGCTGATGAAGTTGATGTCTGAAGAAGAAATGAGAGAATTTGGATTTGATGTTGGAAGCATAGATTGGAGGGATTACATATCAAATGTTCATATCCCTGGTCTCAGGAAGCATGTTATGAAGGAAAGAAGGGTGTAATAGTAATTTACTAAAATGTTTTCTCTCTTAATTCCTAATTCTTATTATTATTAAATGTTATAATATCCTATCAAATATCAAAATGGATGGATATGTTATAAATCCTTAATTTGTATTCATAATCCCTCCTACTTATATTTACTAATCTTTCTACTTTTATTTATGTAAATGCATTATTTTCTCTTCTTTATTTTAATAAATGTGTAATGGCTTATAAATAATATCTATGATGGTTGAATTGTTTAATGAATTATTTTTATGATTATGATAAAAAAAATTAAGTGTCATTAATCGAACTTGAATCATTTTTGTTAAATCGAGCTCGAATTTTGAATTGTGGTTCAAACTATCCAAATTTTAGTAGTTTAGATCAACTAAAATAGATAATATGTGAATAATATTATTTGAACGTATTAATTTGGATGTAATTTTTTACTTCCAAATATTTTCCCAACAAAAATTATATGAAATCGTGAACAATTTGTAGCAATGTCCACATGGAAATTATCAATATTTTGTCAATGCATAACGTCTTGTTCAGACAATGAGACTTGTTTGCATCCTACAAAAAGTAAAAACTCTATTATAAGATGAAGTCTATATAATGTTTAATCTCTTTTCATATTTAATTCGGCTAGTGAAACCACTAGACCGAAGATTAAACATGTTCTTAACTGTGAAATTTCTATTTCTTAACTGTGAAATTTCTACATATATCAATGAAAACAAACTTAAAATACGTTATAACTAGACTTTTGACACTACACTAAATGTCGTCCCAAAATCAAGTCGAAGAATCATCCTCACAAATTCAAAATGAATCTATAATGTTCACGAAAACTTTTTCATATAAAATAAATTTTCCTCCAAATGTTACACCCCGTTGAATAATTAGATAAATTGGCTAGAACGAACCCAAAATTTAGAGTTGGGGTGGGTTTGAAAAATAAATTAAGATTGACTTTAAAAAATAACGAGAAAAATTTGGATAAAACGAGTAGATAAAAGTAAAATTTATCATTTTTTAATAATTAGATAAACAAACAGTGAATTATATTGAATTTTTTAAAAAAAATTAGGGTGATGTCACATTTCTATCGTAAAAAATGATTGTTTTTTTGCCCACTCGAATCCTTACATAGATCCGTCCTTGGTGAATCAACCTGAACAATCATTATCATACACCAATCATTATCATACTTATATCTGATTATCGATGCCCAAAGACTATTCGGCTTCATTGTAAATCTACTACACTATTTTGATAGAAGAGCCTTATTAAAATAAATAAGATCTCGAATATCTAGACCTTCTTGATCTTTAAAACATTTAACCTTATCCCAACTAAATAGATGACAAAACGATGAGTTAGAAGATCCCCATAAAAATTTACATATTATTTCTCCATTTTCACCGCCACACCTTTGGGGAGAATGAATAATGACATCATATATGCGGGCATAGATGACAACACACTTTTAATAATAATTAACTGACCCCTTTTCGAGATTATTTTACTTTTTTATCTAGACAATTACCTTTCATTTTAGTGATAATCGGGTCCCAAGAGGCCTTGAATCGTAATTTAGTACATAATTGCATACAAAGATATGATGACGGAAGACCACAATTTTTGAACCTTAACATATTTGTCAACCTCATCATTTTTTTATTCAAAACATAATTTGAAAAAATGATTTATGACTTATTAATATTAACTCGAAGACCGAAACATTCACCGAATAATCATAAAATATTTCGAAAATGTTTAAATTCTCATAGGTAGCATAAACAATGTAGAGCGTGTCATCGACGAAAAATAAATATGACAAAATAATATCTTCTTGACCACAACAAACTCCACGGATGAGTCTCTGAGTGTTTTTTTTTTTTTTTTTTTCGAAAGTCATTCCTTTAGTTATAAATTAAATAAGTAAATTTTTAATAGATGACAATTATAATTAAAAGTGGAATTTTTAATTGAAAAAGCAAACCCTTACTATTTATGGAGTGACCATGAGACTGAAGTTACAACAATTAATAATGAAGTTGAATTCCGTTCTTTCGCCTCTCTCCTCCTCCTTACCCTGTCTCACCCCTCATCGCCGGTCGTCGTTTGGCCTTCAGCCTCATCTAAACCTTTCTTCTAAGTACAACAACCCCTCTCTATCATTATCTCTCCGACGAACGGGTTCCTCTCCATTTTCTCGTTTATCTCGCAATGTCAAATCTCCCATTGGCGCAGCAGCAGTTCCTTCGAGAGAAGAGGAGGAGGCACCGTCTTCAGCTATCCATTTCCAAGAAATCGTCGAGAAAGACTGGTCATTTCTAGAATCCGAGGGCACAAACTTCGACCGGATAATATCGGCTGGAGAAATACGAGAAGATTCGAGGGTTTTAGTCTGTTTGGGTTCGGAAGGGTTTGTGGATCGAGTAGTCGAAAATTGTTCATCACCCAAGTTGTTGCTAGTCGTTCATGAGTCGTTGTTTGTGTTAGCCGGTATAAAGGAGATGTACGACTCTGTAAAATGTTGGCAAGGAGAGATTATTCATGTTCCTAGCAAATGGGAAAGTTTTGATGTGGTTTTCCTTTACTTCCTTCCAGCTTCACCTTTGAAGCTCGATCAGATTCTCCAAACTATTTCCTCTCGGTGTTCTCCAGGTATGATTCTTCTTCAATTGAGTAAAGCTTTCCTTTTGATGTTGTGTTTAATTGTGTAACTTGTAATGAATTCAGGTGCTAGAATCGTGATAAGTCATCCTCAGGGGAGAGAGGCATTGGAGGAGCAGAGGCGGCAAAACCCTGATGTTATCGTCTCGCAGTTACCCGATAAGGGGACAGTGGAGAAGGTGGCTGGTTCTTGCTCATTTGAGATGAGCGAATTTGTAGATGAGCCTGGTTTGTATCTAGCTGTGTTGAAGTTCAGCAGCTCATAGCATAGTGGAACTGGTTTAATAGAATTACATTCAGATTTCCGCATATAATTTGTTGTTTTTGTAATCAGAGAGAGTGTATTGGTTTTGGATTTGGCATTGAAATATTCAAACCTTCCTTCTTCTTCAATGGTGTACTCTTGTCATCTCTGTCTGTCTTGCTTAGTAATAGATTTGAAGAACAATTTCAATCTGACCTATGATAACTCTGCTAATACCTTCTTCTCTTTCAGTTCAAGATTTCATAGTCTTTTCAGCATTGTCCTCCTCCATCTTCTCAAGGATTTTGTATGATCATGGTGTCACCCAATCTTCATCTAAGGGGCAGGGCCATTTTTTTTAGCAGCCTACATTTGATCCATTCAGCTGTAGACTTTTCCAAGACCAATAATTAGAACATTTAGAGTTCAAATGCTCAGTACAAAGAAATGGCAACAATAAAACCAGTGATCGCTATTGGTAATGAATGTCAGTATCAAAATCAATTGGTCTTGACTCAGGGATTGGGAGGATGACAATGATTTTGATGAAGTGGGGAAAATAATTCAAAGACGAAAGTTCGAGTTTTAGAACCACCTAAATATAAGGAGAGACTAAGTTATTCCAGCTACTCCTCAATTTGTTCACAAAGAAGTGGAGATCCTAGATGAGATTGCTCCATATGGTTAGTTGATTTTCTTTTATGCCAACTTTTTTTGTAGATGTTTGATGTTGTATTGATTGGATATAATATATTTAAACTTATGATAATTATTGTAATAAGTTATGTTAACAATTTCATTTGGTTTATTTATCAGATAAGTGGTCACGCAGATCAATAAGATCTAATTAAAAACACACACCATAACAACTCAGGTAATAGAGAATTTGGTCTTGTTGATATTTAATGACATTTTGGGATAAGATACTATGGAGATTGAACATTGGTAGGAATTTTGATTTTGGTTGGAGTACTAGTTACTTTTTTCATTTAAGTGACCATTTGTGCTTTATTACAATTGTAAGTCCTAAAATTTAGTTATAAAATTAAAATATTTAATTATAATTAATTACATTAATTATTGTAATAATTGAATCATAATTAATTAAGATAATAAATTTTTTTGAGAGAAATATTGTAATTATCTTATCTCAAATTAATTTAAAAAAAAATCAAAGAGAATTAAAATAAATAATTTAAGATAAATATTATATACATTTATCCTAAATAAATTATTTATTAAACTCTAAAAATATAAAAATAAAATAAATGAACAAAATAATGTCATGTTTATTAAAAATATTTTGTAAATTATAAATATTTTAAAAAAATCAATTTTAAACAAGCTCCAATGCTGGAAAATGACCGGAATCTGGTGCAGCCGAAATAAAAAAACTCAGTGCAGCAAACCTCACAGTCATCGGATGAGCAATGAATTACCATCCAGCACCCAGCATTCAGCCGCGTAGCCCGCTACAGCGGAAGCGCTTCCGCGCAACAGCAGATCAGCAGATGGGCGTCTCAACGTCGTTAACTCGGACGCAACGGCGCAGACGGAACGCGGACGAAAAACTCAGACGTCCGCACCTTCGCCCAAAAACGACGTCGTTTCGTCTAGTTTGTCTTTTTTCTCGCGACGACGAACAAGTTAAGAACCAATTTCATCTTTGATTTTTCAAAGATAAAATTTTGTCGTTTCTGATCATTTCCCTTACACCCTGAAAGGATGATCAAACAAAAGATGATTATGGTCTTTTGACTCAATCAAGACCACTTGAATTTAGAACTTGAATTTAGAGTCTTATGATTTTATGGAATGAGCGACTCAACTACTTTTGCATTGTTTGGTAGTTGGTATATATAGTTTTTTTATAAAGTGTGTTCGAGCTAAGTAAGTGATATCGGAGTAGTTGATATCTAGAGTCTCTTATAAAGAATGACTGAGGTTAAATGATGTCAGAACATTAAGTAATTATTAAGAAATTTGATTTGAAACTAATGATATATCAATTTTAAATTTACCTCCTATTATTTTATGTGGACTATTTTATCTTTTTTTTTATTATTTTTTATTGACTCACCTCAAAAAGTTTAAGAAATGACGGGAATTAAATATTAATTTAAAATAAATTATTTTTTTGATTGGATGATTTAATTATTTATTGAATAGAAGAATGTGATTTCAGTAATTATAATTTGAATTTATTTTAGAGTTATACTGGATGAGGTGAGAAGTGAGGAAGAAGACTTTGTTTAAGGCCTTAAAAAGTTAAACCAGTTGGATCAATCATCAAAACCCCCCACTCCTCTTTCCTTTCTTTCTCTCTCTCTTTCTCTTTGGATCACAGCAGCTGAGTATTGATAGATCTTAGCAGAGCTATGGCCGCTACTCTCTTCTCTCATATGAAGTACGGAGATGGACTCACTGTTGTTGGAATCTCAATCTGCACAGCTGTGATCTGCGAAGCCATCTCATGGCTCCTCATCTACCGTACCAACTCCTACAAATCTCTCAAATCCTCCATCGACAAGGCCTCCAAGAAGCTCGAGACCATGAAAACCGACTCCACTCCCTCCTCAAAACTCAATCTCAAGAAATCCAAAACCAAGAAGATCGATCGCGTCGAGTCCACTATCAAGGAATCCAGCCGCGATCTATCTCTCTTCAAGTTCAAGTCCGGCGCCGTCGTTGCCCTAGTCCTCTTCGTCGTCTTCGGACTCCTCAATTCCCTTTTGGAAGGCAAGACCGTAGCTAAATTGCCATTCATTCCCATCAGACTCGTCCAGAAGATGAGCCACAGAGGATTGCAAGGAGAAGATATGACCGATTGTTCCATGCCTTTCTTGTACTTTCTATGTTCCATTAGTATTCGTACTAATTTGCAGAAGTTCTTAGGATTCTCCCCGCCCCGTGGAGCTGCTGGATCTGGACTTTTCCCCATGCCTGATCAGAAAACCAATTAATGCTTTTACCCCCCCCCCCCCCCCCATCTTTTTATTGTTTCTTCCACTTTGTTTTCCCAATAACACTCTTTATCTATTATGCCAATTTGCTTCTTTCTTTCTTACTTGAGCAGTTCAATACCTTAATTGTCATGTCAGAAAATGGAAGGTTTCTAATTACACACACACACACGCACAATCACACATTACATTATCCAGTCAATTAGTTCCAAAGTTCAAGTGGGTCAGTAAGATCAGTTTCAGCTTCATGAGTTTTCTTAAGCTTGGCCACAAGCACCCACATGTTAGCTAGTTCATTCTCAAGATTGGCTTCTTTTTGTTTTGATTCTTCTATCTTTCTATGTAGCTCACCTTCTCTTTGCTCCTTTTCTGCTAAAGCAGCTTCATATGAAAGTTCTCTCTCCCGGTTCATTGCTAGCTCTCTCTTGACCTCTGCTGGTAGAACAGCTGGTTCTTTTCGTTTCACATGACTGTTGTTGTTGTCGATTCTCCTGATATTTCGAGGAGTGGAGATGGGTTTACGTTGTTGTTGTTGTTGACTAGGAGAAGAACTCTTTTGTGTTGTTGCGAATTGGGCAGTTAAATTTTCATTGCGTGTCATGAGTTTTGCAACTTCTTCTGATAATGCTTTAAGCTCAACTGCTGCAGCAGAAGCTAATCCTTTTGCATATGAACTCTCTTCTGCCAGCTTCTGGTTTCGAAGTTCTAGCTGCTCTTTTTCCTCTGTTAATTCAGCTACCTTTTCTTTGAGTTCTTCTATTTCTTTTGTCTGCAGTCCGAAAGGAAGAGGGAATAATGAGTTCAGTTAATTTGGGACATACACACTTAAATTGTAATAGATAATAGAAACGAACCTTTGCCTGCAGCAGTATCGTTGAATCTTTCACAACCGAACCTTTTCCATCCATGCAAATTTCACCCTGCATAGATTTTAACTCATACAGGCGTCTAGATATGTCCAATGGGCTCACATTCTTGAGCTCTAGAGCGTCCGAGAGCTGCTCTTTCAAAGATGCTACTGTTTCTTGCATTTCTTCGCATTCATGGATCTGACATGCAATAAACTACTCATTAGAATGGATTCTTGTACTAGTAATACAAGGCGTTTTGATGAAGGTGGGTATTTGCATCATCAACTAAATTACTAAAATACACTCTAATTTTAAAATCATTACCAATTTTTCATCAAACGAGTTTTCTTTTTCCTTCAAAAGATCAGATTTAGAAGAAAAAAAAGGGACTACATCAAACAAGCTCTAAGAGGTACTAAATAGACTATGCACATATTTTCCAGTATTTGTGAATTTGTGACAAACCTTTTCATCAAGTTGATCTTGAATTACTCTGTTATCAGCAACTTTAACCTGATTAAGAAAAGGAAAATATTTAGATAGTATAATTCAATCCCCAAGTATAACTTTCTCAACACACGTTTTTATTTATATATATTTGTGGCATCATAAGCATAAAAATTGCAATCTTATTAACCAGATGAACACAAAGATTTGTTCTGTTACTGAACAGAATGTTGGGGAATCAGTTAGAACTCCTATCACATGCAACTCCATTACCTCAAGTTCGAATGACATGTCATTTAGTTGGGGCATTAAATCAGCCACAGTCTGCAGCACGAAACGAAAATTTGGTTATGCTGCTAACAAAATAATTAGTTGTAGGCAAATATTTGAAAATCAGAACTCACCAGGGATGCTTCCACATTCTCCACCTTGTCATGATATGTGATCATGGAATCAATTATTTGCTTTTCCAACAAAGCAATATGATCGTTCTTTTTCTTGATTGTATCATTCAATTCTCTTATTTCCTCCTTTTATATAAGACAAAGATGACGGGTAATGAAAATTGTATTATAGTTCTGTTCTACTCCTGAAAAAGATAAATGTTAAAACCAAGTGTAGAAGAGTCTCACATGAACATATTCTTTCTCGGGATTGCTTGAAACATCCAACGATAATCTTTTCAATGCACTGAAATGGAGTGACACCTCTCCAGATAAGATCTTCTGCTGCTCCCTCAGGAGGTCAATTGACGTTAAGCTTGTCTGGTATGACTTAGAACACAAAAGTAAATATATCAAGCACCAATATATTCAATACTATGAAATGTTAACATAAGCTGAAATGTTATGATCCTAGACATAATTTTGCACTTAATGGAAGTTGTAGAATGAAATAAATCTGAAATTAGGAAAACACCAGAAGAAATTAACAGTTTCCAGTTTTCTGGATAGAAAGAAGATACAACGAAACGTCGATGGACCACATTTTCTTTGAATTTTTCAGCCTTAAGTTTTTCCTAAGAGGAGAATCTGCAAGAACACCTTATTGAGAACTAAAATGTGATGACTAAAGTTTCCCACAAATTTTCTTAGGCCTTGTTTGATCTCGGGTTATTTGAATATAATGAATAAATAATTTCTTATTTTAAAAAGAAAACAGAGACTATATTTTAGTTGTTGATTTGAATGATGTGATTGATGAATATATTGTTAATTGGACAGTGGGTTATTTGGAATAAATCCCAAATAACCCACATCAAATATGGCCTTACATGCTCTAGCTGTAATCAGTAAGTATGATCAGAACATTTGTTGATTTGAACTGAAAAAACAGTGATTGTTTCATACCGCTGGAGTATCATCAAAACTATGAGGTCTGGCCTCCAAAGGATCTGCTGCGGCGCTCTCTGAGAGATGAGAATTTGATAGGCAAGATTCGCTTGGAAGATTAACACTTTCTGCTTTAGGAGTTGAAGGCGTACTAACAGACTTGAATCCACTTGATTTATCACTTGCGCTTGCCAAGGTGCCTACACCACTATCTCGCTTCTGGGAAATCATAATGTAATCAGTTGATATTCCATTGATTATTAACAGAAAATTTTATGCAAGAAATTTTAAGCAAGAAATTTTTCACTCAATATCTAATATTTTTAAGAAATATTAATATGTTTGAATCTGCATAATCAACTTACACGTGGCTTTAACCAGTTTAGAAGCCCGTTCTTCCGGGCTCTTTTATCCTCCTTCGCTGTATCATCTGGAGTTTCAACATTCCCATCAACAGAAACATACACATCTATGTTCTCCTCTTCCAAAATCAGGTCCCGTCTTCTATGAGGGAGGTATGCAAGCTGCAAGTTAAATACAGTTGGTGATTGTCAAGTTGTTTAGACTAATATAGAAAAAATAATGATTAACCACCATAAATATCATTATGGTAAATATGCAAGAAATTTGTTAACGGACTATTACAATTACACCACCAATTACCTATTACATTCATAATTATTTCTTCCACCACTGTGGGCAACCATTCATGTTAGAGACCCTTTAGTATTCTATCTAGATCAATCAATGATACAGATATATGCAAACCTTTACACTTAATGCAGTCCAGAAACGACAGAGATTCAGATAAACATCATCAAAATGTTATTTCACTACGAATAAGACAAGTACACAAATAACATAAAAAATACTGTACAAAAACAAGAACAATCATGATTTAGTCCTTAAATTTTATGATTTCTGTAAACTAACAAGTATTTTAACTATAGAATCTGCCTTATGACAGAAAATCCTCTACAGCTATCTGAAAAGCCAAATCAAGCAATATACTACACACACAAACAGAAAGTGGATGGACCTAGGACATTAAGTTTGACCAAGAGAGTACCATCTTTCAAAAATACAACCATGACTTAGTAAGTAGGTTGTGCACATTTCAATAATGCTGGGATGAAGAAGATGAAAAACAGATAAAAATTAAGAAAGAAGGGGCATGATTGCATTATGATACCTCTTCTTCACCAAATGAATGCCTTCTCCTTGGACCAGCACGGTGTGGAAGCCTTGGTGACTGCGTATCTTTTGTGGACACCAAGATTAACTTTGTTAGACGTTGTATTCTGGTTAATAATGCACCTTTGGTTTCCTCTTCCTCTTCTAATCTTGACTGCATCTTGACTTGACCATCTTCGAACTTAAGTTGCAAGAAAAACATCCTCAAGTCATTTAAGTTCAAAAGTTTTGACTTGTTATAGCAGAATTATAATATCTACGCATGTGATTCTATTGAATGTCAATGATAAATGTAAGACTGCAGTGGTATAGGAGGATACATCTAATTTGAATGTAACTGGCACCTACCACTCTCTTACTCTCCACAAAACCAGGCACTAATGGAACTCCAAAATTTGTTTATGAAACATTCAAACAGTTATATACTAATAATATTAAGTTATAGATACCACTTAAATTGGAAACCAATATTTCAGACAATAGAAAGCTCTAATGCTTCAGCCTTTAGGGAAAGTTATATACTAATAATATTAAGTTATAGATACAAAAAATGATTCAATTAGTAGCAAAGACATGATGCAGAACATAAAAGGGAAAAAGTATATTTACCAAGTCAAAATCCATTCAAAGACGTAGTATACTGTCAGAGAATCTAATCTAACTAGTCAGAAAGTGCAATGGAACATTAACCTTTAAGGTCACAAGGGAATAATAAATGTCAATGGGCAAAAGGGTACCTTCTGTTTCAAGAGCTCAATGTCATCTTCTCCTGCTTCATGTAGTTGAGGAACTGAGACAACCCTCTTTAGTTGTTCTAGCTCTTCCTTCAAACAGCGTATCTCATTTTGGTATTTCTTGATGAGAGATTTTTCATCAATTATCTGGGAATTTATAGAATTAGTTATGAACCTGATAACAACTTTTAAAATGAAGAGTAAGAATAGTCCCTACCTTATTTTGTGCCGCTAGGACTTCTATATGCTTTGCACGGTGAGCAAACTTCAGTGTGTTGTGGGTCTCCTCAGTACTACTTGAGGAGGGAGTAACAGTGCAAATGAGCTGTAAAGTCAAAATGGTACAAGAGTCATAAAATTACTTCTTTTTTTAATTTAATCATGTAGGAGACTAGCACAGCATTCACAGTCACCGCCATGACCCTCCAACTTCAATCATAAAATTATTATCACAAGCAAAGGTATACATCTTTCTTTTTATCATGGAAAAGGCTCAAACACCTATTTAACATTGAACCATGCTCATATTGCCTATCAAACTTATTCAACTCAAACGTCATCCTATAGAGATAAATTTCTTGGAAACCTTTTTTGGTGTTACTTCCCTGTTAGGTTATTTTCTTCTGCCCCTGGGAATATTCTCGAATATCATGCTCATCATTTTCCTTACAAATAAAGAGAGGGAAAAGGGGGAAGGAAGATGATGGTGGTGGTGGTTCCATCTGGAGTAAGTTGGTAGGCAGAGAGGCTAAGGGAGGTTGGGTTGGAACCAGTGAGATAGGTTTTGAAACTCTCTAAAAATATACATGTCCACTATCTAACCACGTAGTTGATTACTTGACGTAGACAAAATGTGTCTTGAACCAATTGAACATTTTTAATGGGGAAAATGTGCCAATTTAAAGCTCAATTGGTGTTTCAAGTTTTTTGTAAATATAATAGACTTAATAGCTAAGGGGGTGATAAGCCATGAATGATGTTTTAGACGTTCAGCACCACAGAGTTGATTTAGACACAAAGGATGATTTGAGTCAATTGAAGATGAGCTTTTTGTGATGGTCATTTGAATTTGTCATTTAAATCATGTTGAAACTAAAGAAATATATTCTTCAAAAAAATCTTAATATATTCAAATCTAGTAGGTTTTTGCATAAGAATATGTTTACTCGAGTATGGACTCGAAAATGCTTTTCTTTGTGCAATTGATAGACAGTGAGGCTTACAGATACACGGCCATGACCACTTAATGAAGACTGAAGAAGCCTAGTTAATTTGGAGTCCCTATATGGTACATGTGATGCTCTCCCATCGGTTAATTTTGATATGACCTGTCAATAGACAGTTTATTCATCAGGATAAATCCAACATAGTAAAAATGATATTTTAAGTACTTTGGCCAGCTAATCAATAGGGATTACATCATACACATACACCTCCACATTGTCTGCAGTATAAACATAATTGTCAGGAGTCATCCTCAACCTATTATACCAATTAAAGAGTGGTGGAACAAAAATATATATTTGAGAACCTAAATCAGAAGTAGGTCTAAGGAATGTAGAGAATGTTTCAAGCTGCAAGTTATTTAAAAACTAGATAGCACCATTTTTGTCAAGCCAATTCTGCCCAGGTTAGTTAGTGTTTTACATAGGCAGTTATACATAAAACTGGGATAACATGCAAGAAGAGAACAACATTCACAGGCATCCTTCTATGAAAATATAACTAAACAAATAATTAATCTCTTGATTTTCTTAGAAATAAATGCCAATGCAACAAATTACTAGAACATTTTAGTATTCCTTTAGACAGATAGCTCTAGTTATAGTCACATACTGAAAAAACATGAAACATTCATTAATAATTCTCAGAAATTAATCAATGCATAATTAGCATACATGGAAGAAGGTAACATCGGTGAATCACTTGAGAAGAACATAACTTTATAATAAGATGCTAGATACTGGTCAATGCTAGTAACAAATAGGATAATGTGCAGTGAGGGTAACACCTAGACAAAGGCTGAAGCAATTGTTATCTTCCCAAAAAAGAGAGTAGTTTTTATGAATATCTGGAGATCAAACAACCAGCCTGAAATTATTAGTCATCATTAAATTATATGAAACACGCAAATATTAAATATTCTTCACCTCTCAGGTCTCCATGTATTCCTTCCAAATTTAAATTCACAAATATATGAACACAATAATGAAAAAATTAAATGGAAAAGAATAACTATAAAAACAACATTTGAAATAGTGAGTTTAATGACATAGAAGGCAACTATATATAGAGGAGATAATTAGTTGGTAGATCAATATGATATATAGTTGCTGAAAAGAAATTGTGTACACAATTGATGGTTGTAAACTCACAGTTCCAAGAGTAAGCAAACTTTTGTTAATGTAAGATCCTTCTCTTCGGCGCACACCAATAGTTTCAGCTTTGGAGCTCTCAGAACCTGCTAAATCAATTAGATGCTGCACATGTATGCAAACAAATAGGATGGTTAATTAACAACATTAGTTGTCAATCCTTCCGGAAGAAAATTGCATAAGAATATACCAATTGTGACAAGCTAACAGCTTCGCCTCCACAGTTTTCACCAAAAGGGCTGCTCTCAACAGTCTATTGGAAGAACAGTTGCACATACATGATAAGGCATATAAGCAGACCAGAGCACCAATAAACATTTAAGTTGGAAGTTATAATATCTATCCATTAACATTGCCGCTTCAGGTTTATGTGCAAAAGGTATCTACTTAAAATTTGCTTCCCAAATATATGGGTAGATTTGGGAAGCAAATTTTAAGTAGATACCTCATCCTGTTATCCCCAACCAGTTGAAGAAATGAAGAAGAAACCCATGCTAATGGATTTAATGAAAGAACTGTCTAGCCTAGAAGTCAGTGTTGTCCACTTACCAGTGTAAATATTGTATGGCTCCTGCTGCTATGTAAATTGAAATTTGTAGAGCCAACATGCCTGTGTTCTGTTGTAGAAAGCTCTAGTAAGTTGGGAATGAAGCAAGGAACAGTTACAAAAGAAATAAGAGTACGAGCCCCAGTAGCAATATCCCAGGCATGTATCCAGTTTATCTAGTGTTGTCCACAAGTCACTGTCATAGTGAGAGGGACAGAGCAATAAGAGAAAAAAGGTGCCAAGTAAATCTCAAGTATGTAGCATATATATATCCCTGATTCATCTTAGGCTATCCTAGGATTAGAGAGCAAAAGAATACTCTGTATGATATATTCCAACTTCCTAACGTTTCTTGTCAAATCCATGTTCACGACAAGTATGCAAATACCCAATGACCTTGTTGTATGGGAAGTGACCAGTGATATTTGTATGTTGAATTTACCTTCCAGAGTTAGAAGTTGACTTCCATGTAAGGTGAAACTTAGAGTAACAATTTTATTAGAAGAAATTAATGACAATCCGGGCTTAGCTTCAAATTAAATTAAGTACAAGAAGACCAGCATCATGAGATATTTTTGTTTTAAATTTATGTGCCCAACACTCTCGAGAATAGGCAGAACAAAGAACCTTGGTTTTAGTTTCCACAGTGTTCATAATCCAACAGTTGTAGACTTGTAGTAAAAGCTTCTCATGAGGAAAAAACTTAAGAAAATCACAAAAGACGTAGCTTTGCACTGCCTGGTCGTTTGCATGTAGATTGCTACCAGCTTTAACATAGAGTGTGGACATTCCCTAAGAGAGCCAGCCATCTCTTGAAGTTGGGGGCTTGATATATAAATGTACTCAATAACCTTTGAGATTAAATATGATTAGAATTTTACCTTCTCCAGCAGCAATAAGAGACAGAGCATGAGCAGGGGATAATACAATTTCATCTTTAACGCCTTCAACAAAAGTTCCCTGCATCCAGCAGTGTGATAATCATTACCACTTTACTAAATGAATCAATCAGAGATTTCTGAAGCATAAAATGGATATGTCAAGCCTGTATATATCTCTTGTTAGGTTATAAGTATAAGGAAAAAACATTCTATTCAATTTTTCTCTATTGAAAACCTGATATACATTCATATTCTACACTCTGATCAACTTTCACATGTTCATCAAGGAACTTGGTTCTCCTATATTCTATATCAGAGAATATAGGAGCACAGGAATACCACTAGCATTATCTACTCTTAAACTTGTGTCACACGAATAATTTATTAGCACACGGACAACAGCACAATGCAAACAGGTTCCGAAAACAGCTGCTCCAGTCAGAGCAGCAGGACCTTTCTTTCTATTTATTTTGGTAAAGCAACCATAAATGTTAACATGCCCCAGCTTGAAGATCATTGATAGTTGGGAAAAGATGTATACTCTATTTCTACTATACATTTCAATGAAACTGATTATGCATTAGCTCTCTTAATTGATCCATATTGTAGGCATGGTTTGCCAAACAAAGCCCTAGAATAAGAAACTCATCAAATGTTGCAAAAAGATATTAGGATGAATAGCCAAATGTAATTCAAACATAATATAAATAAATAAATAAATCATCTAGGACATTAGTTATTCTCACCAGGATAACTCCTCCATGACCTAGAACTTGAGATGTATGGTTTATTTGGAGTTTATATGGATATATGTAAGCCTTGATTATTTCATAAAGACATACATACCCGTTATATATTTGTGAAAGAAGCATCACAACAAGCACTTATCATAACTAGCTTGAAAGTAAGGAAGTTTGTAATGTTTATGGGTACTTTGATCATGTATAACAGTTATAGGTTAAAATAAGATAAATATGGAACAGTATGGCTACTTTTACCAAAGAAACCATAAAACAACCAAAAATGCAGAACTTTGTAACTTTATGAAATAGCAAAGAAGTGAAAATTAAGGCGTAAATAAAATGTAGGGAACCTGAGCATCCTCTCTGATTCGTAGATTTTGTCCAACTGGATTTAACAAGTCATTAATCACCTGAGGTTGAAGAGTATTACATCCCTATTAGTATTACACTTGTACCAAGAGTTAGAAGTGTCATTACCACAGTAGCCTAGATCAGTGAAACAGATATAGACCGACACATTTACAGTTATAATTGACAAAATAATTCAAGACAGTGATGGGAAAATTTGGAAGACAGTTATAATAGATTACATAGTTCTTTAACTGGAAGAACTTAACAAAAGTGGTTTCGATAAAGTAAATGTAGAAAACAAAACAGTTGAAAACACAGAATAACCAAAGAGTAACTGTCAAGAGTTTGAAATAAATATCAAAAGATTACCTCATTATAGATCTCCAAATATGAGACATGGAGAAGAAACTCTCGATTTGGAGTCTGAAACAGATAATTTCATTGATATTTCTGCTTTGTCAGGTGCAATTGTTGTTGGAATACAAATTAAAAACAAGTTACCTCTTGAATGATACTAAAAACATCTTTCACTGTTAATGGGATAATACCAGGAGACCTCTGATCACCCTGTGTAATAGTAGCCAAAACATCACAGGAATTAGATTATAGTTAAGACTGGTGTAAATACGAAAGTGAGAAACACCTTGCCACTCCAATGCTAATGTGAATGGAAAAACACAAACACAATAGTCATGAAAGAAGGGCTTGTACATGCATAGTGTGTGTCTTCCCACTGCTCGTCACACCATAAGCAAAAATTGTGCCTGCTCATAGTAGAAAACATAAAAAGGAATAAGCCGCAAAGATTACATTGGTCTCAAAACAAGGCTAGTTTAGGAGGTAACTTGTAATTGACATAAGAACGATGTTGCTAATGCAACATCCTTAGCCACTTCAGTAGGATGAAACATTTACAGAGGTATAATGAATGCACTTTTTGTATCACGAAAAGTCTGAGATAGACTTTCCTTAACCTAATTAATGTACAATCATACCACGCATTTGAAGATAACAAGAGATAGAAATGATATCATATATACTATGATATCAGCTGGCCAGAATAAATTACAAATGATTTTGTATCCTTTACCAACCCAATACGTATGCAAATTGTTTCCCTCCACATTCAACCTGCGCAGCAAGTTGAAAAGGAAAAAAGCAACATATCTTGACTGAAAAACTGAACCTCGAGAAGAGTGTTGAATCATTTGATCAAATTTTACATGTATTCAGATTGAAAACATCCTCTATAATATATATCATGCAATGTTGAAGATTCAGCCTCTACAGATTATGGTTACAAGCAAGGCAATACAAAGACAGTAAATTGATAGTAATCAAGAATCAGCTCTTTTTGACGTGTAGAGTCATAGCATTTGATTATCTAAGAAGGTAATATTTGCTTAACTGTTTTTCTTGACCGAGTTGCTTAGTCTCTTTTGTTATTTCCTTTTTTGGCTTTCCATTTAACCCAAATATCTTCTCAAAATACTTTGAAACTCGCAATGATGTGCAAATAAGACCAAAATAAAAGATAAATATACTAATATGTACCATTGATGCCCTCCATAGCACCACTGACAACAGATTGTGCAGCAACATCATACACTTGCCTTGTGGTGGTTGTGGGGCCAAACACTCGATCTGGAAGACAAATGAGGAACAATGATAAATATTCAGAATGCACACTAATCAATACATGTACTATTCTTGCATTACCTACTACCTTCGACTTGAACAACAACAAAAATAAATTTTGTGGAAGCTGGTTAACTAGTTAAAATGTTGAAGAAACTAACACCATACTACAAAATTGACTTATAATATATTAGCCTGATAACTTTTTGAACTAAGCACACATGATATTATTGTATCTACATGTGAAAGTTACTGTCTCTCTTCCAACTTCCTTTTACTAAATTTAAAGATGCTAGTGAACAGTTGAGAGCAGCTGATACAGGACTTTAGGAAGGGAATGATAACTACAATAATAATGTTATCATTATGATAATGAAAAAATGAACAATCAAGTTTAGCCTTCAATATAAAACTAAGAACATATACAAAAGTTAATTTATAATAATGACAATTTAAATCGTTCATAAACAACAACAACAACAACAAAATAACGAATAAAGGACTTTTATAATTTAGCAAAGATCTGCTTCCACTTTGACTGAACTTGAATGATAGTACAGACTACTAACAAAACCTAGAATTAGGAAAATGCAAAGTTCATGAATGATGCAGCAAGACACATTGGCATTCTGCAGTTTAGTCTTTGACAACTTTGTTAGGATTGCTAGATGATGAAGATGAAAGTGATTTGACATTTATAGTGAAAACCTTCATGAGATGAGACACATTCCAAGCAGCTATATATTGCAGTAATTGATTGCTAAAACTGCTAACACGTGTCAATAAAAGAATGTTGCAGATACAACACTGGAGTATTTCCGTCCTATTCATTCAACAATTTGATTATGTTTCTATTGCATTAGTTTTGCGTTACCATAAGCATATGCTACAGAAGGATTATGCTCATTCCGCACAATACGTTCTCCATCCGCATACCAAGCAACTTCTTCCCCTAACCGGATTTCCCTCGGACTACATCAAACACCAACTTAAATATACAATTTGAAAAGAGGCGAAAAAGCAATTTCTAAATGTATATATTATAAGTCAATAAACGAAGACCTGAGAGGACGGAAACGAACAGTAACCGTTACATTCTCCTTGGATCTCTCTCCATCTGAGTGGAAGTGTTGTGGCTTACTTCTAACCGAAGAAACCGCTGGCGAACTCTGTCCGTCTTCCGGATTTTGCTTTGAAGAAGACGTAGTGGAAGACGAGTGAGAGTTCATAGCTGTTTTGGAAGTCCATCTCTTTGATTTTGCTCCTTGTCGAGAAGCCATTGAAACTTAACTCAAACGAGCCAATAATCTGGAAAAAGTAACACGGAATCAGTTGATAATGTAGTCTTATAATAACACAATTATTTAAGAGGGAAGAGATCTGAGAAAAGAAGAACAGTATCATCATCGTCATTAGCAGAATAACAATTAGAGAGAAAGTGAGACTTAAACTAGGGTTTTAGCTAAGCCTTTTGATACTTTCCATGAAAGGTAAACTGCATTTCAATAAGGCGAAGAGAGAGAATGCTTACGAAAATGGAGGGAAGGAGCTTCTTGTGTATATCCGTGCGTTCTTTCTTTCTGTGAAATACAGGTGGCTTGGTGTGTGTATATATATATATATGTAGAGAGAGAAAGTGAATTCAGTAGACAAAGGGTTGAAAGACCTCCATTTCTATGTCCAGGTAGACAGAGAAGAGAGTGAAAAGCTGGCATTATGTGTTGCACATTTTTATTTTAAATGTCATTGTAATAAATATTACTATTTAAAACTATAATTAGATAAGATTAAATAAAAATAAAGTATATATGTTTTGACTTTTAAGAGTTTTAATCATTTGAATTGCGTGGGTTAATTATTACATATTAAAACAAAAGTATTTTTATAAACCTTGTTTATATTCAATTTATTTAAATAACTGAATTATTTAAAATATTAACGATGAATCATGATTTTGAAAAGGTGATATTTTTTTTAAGGTAAAAATGACTTAAAGTTATTGATATATAATGTTAAAATAAAAAATAATAATTTATAATAAAAAGTATTTTAATTAATGAATAAAATAATGTAATGAATAAGATATTAAAGGATATAATATTTTTGGATTGGGGATGATTGTTAAAAAAGCGTGAGTTATTTGAAAATTAATAATTGGTAGTGATTTTGAGGAGGTGAAATATTTTTAGTAAAAAGATTTAAAAATATTAATATATAATAATAAAATAAAAAAATATTAATTTAAAATAAAGAATTTTTTCATCTTTTATAAATGAATATTTTTCAAAAAAAATATATATATAAAATATTTTGATTAATAAATTAAATGATATAACGAGAAGGAGACGACTAATTTAAATAACACAAACAAAAAAACCTAATTTAAGTTATTTAAATAATACAAACAAATAAAAAATTATTTCAATGGACTATCTTTTTATTGAATCACTCGATATACTTAAATAAAATACTAAAATAATATTTCTTTTATTATTATATATTAATAATTTTTGTAGGTCTTTTAAAAATAATATCTCTTCTTTGGGTTCTAAAAAAAACTTAACAAAAATTAATTTTTTAATTAATCATTTCTCAATAATTACTTCACTCATTTCATTAACTAAAATACTAAAATAATCTCTATTTTAAATTATTATTTTTTATTTTATTTATATATATCAATATTTTTTTAAGTATTTTTATCAAAATTAGTCATCACATCATATAAATCATCATCAATTATTATTATTATTTTTCCTATAAAATTTTTAAAAAAACTCCAATCCAAATACGGTTATAGTTCCACTAAAGCCTTAACCATTGAGTTTTGATAATGTATGTGGTAAAATTGTAATTAGAATATATATTATCATTTAAAGTTAAGAATTATAATTTTAATTAATATAATTTTTTAATTTTCAATTAATATTATTAACTTGAAATTATAATTTTAATATTTATTCTTTCTATTATTTTTTCAAACAAAAACATTTTATTGATTTGTCATTTATAATATTGATGTCACATAATTTTTTAATTTTTTTAATCTATAAAGTTAATATATATATATTAGGAATTGGGAGCCACTTCAACTACTTAATATTATCAAACTAATATCTTAACGACGTTAATAGTATTTATTATTCAAATTGTTTTTATTATAATTTTTCAAGCATAAGAATTATAAATTAATTAAAATATTATTAAAAATAATAATTAATTTATAAGTATTTTCAATTATTATAGAATTGAAATTATAATTTTAATACTAATTTTAATTCTAATTTCCCTCATCCAAATATACTCTATATTATAATAAATTCAATTCAATTTTACAAATTATTTTTTTGTTATGCACTACCTCATTCATAATGTGGCACTATAGAGGGTCAATTCAATTTTATTTTTATATGGGAAAAATCATATTGAATTTTTTATTTGTTCATATTTTATCTCAAAATATATGAAAAATATTTTTACAAGCTCTACATACTACATACAATTTCCATGGTATGTTGCCTTCAACATAATATAAAACTTTGTTTCCTCACTTTAAAAATTGAGTATATGCTTTTCTCCCTTTCTTGTTAGGATTAGAAATTATGTATTTTAGATATATTGTATAAATAACCCATGAAAAGAATAGGGCATTTTTCTTTGTGATTTGTTGTTCTCTACTATGCCATGTAACTGTTTCCACTTTCTACAATTCAAAATGTGTATAGAAACTTTCACTAAAGTCATATCCAAAGTTTTTTTTTCTAAATGTCCTCTTTTAATTTTCAATTTATTTAAAAAAGTAAGTAAAGATAGAATATATTCAAATAAAGACATGAAGTGATATAACTATCAACTTCACCTGCCAGCCTTGCTCTTTCAAGTGCATACCATAAACCTAAATTAGAAAATGGTGAGTTTGGTTAGTAAATATTTTCTTTCTTTAGGTTTGCTGGACTAAATTTTGTTTTGAAATATTTATGTGTTTAAATCCAGATTGAGACAATAAAAACTGTTTTTAAATGGGCCAAACTATCATTAAAAAAAAATGCCAACCAAAACTCCAAGCATATGCATAATGCATTGCAGGAAAGGGACCCCCTTCAACCAAAAGAGCCCCCACCTTAACATACCAACCAATAATAGCATTATCAAAGTGATATCAGCTATGTTAAAGAATATTAATGCTACCAAATCCATCATACATCATCAATTAATATATATATATATATATTAATTGATATATATATATATATATATATATATATATATATATATATATATATATATATATATATATATATATATATATATATATATATATATATATATATATATATAGAATCCTACCAAATTCATCAATAAATCATTTGTCATATAGGAGCTAGGACGGTCCACTTCAACAAATCATTGGCCTAATTAATTAATAATTAATTAATTGGTATATAAGAAGATTTTTGCAATGAAGTGTTACATATAATCTACAATAATGGTTATGACCAGATAACATCAAACCAGCCCACTAGTTATGATTAGATAACCTCACTTACTTTGGCATGGTTTTGCACGGTGAGGTTGGTTTTATGCGAGGTAGGATTGAAATTTATTAGGTAATATTCGAGTTTTTAGGTAGTTGCTGTAAATTTGAATTCAGACGACTGATATGTTATAATACATATTTGGTTTACCATCCCGGTTATTTTCTGGTGGACTATCTAGTTTGAGAGAAATTACCGAACTTTCAATAAGTGTAGTCGTTCGGTTCGTATAATCCATAATGTTATTATTATAACGTTTTCTGATATTCGTTCTGAAAAGTCGGTAGAGTAGGTCAGAGAGTTATTCAACTTTTAGAATATTTATGAGCTCGATAATCTATTGAGTAACATGTTTGTATTATTTTCTTAATTTCGATTTTTTTTTATATTTTTTTCATTGATAATTTGTCGTCATGTTTAAATGATTCTTAATATTCTTAATTTATATGGATCAATTAACAAATAAATAAATAAATCAAACCAACCCAAAATAATACTAAATTAGAACATCTCAACCAAATAATTTATGATAATCATTAAAATAAAGAAGAAAATTAATGATTAATTAGATCGTTAATTATATGGCCAATGGAACTGAAAAATAAGCAAAATGATCAACATAATTGAGTTCATTTCTGAAACATCATACTATGGACTCAACCCAAGTATATTCTGTACATAGAGCTCAACTCAGTAATCAATACAACACTATCAGCCCAATATGGCTATTATGTTCTATATAGAGCCCATCAATTTATTTGGGACCAACAAAAGTAATCCATATCATACAATTTGTTGGTTAAAAAAGGAGATCCAATTTGAAATACATAAGAATATAATACAATTATTTAGCATTTTCTTGGAATATATTTTTACAAATAAACAAATATTCATTTTCTACAATTATCAAATAGCTATTTTACATTTCAAGGTAGCTTATCTATTTAGAGTCTTGCTCAAATATTTAGTTTCAATTTTCACTAAAATTACTTTAAATTAAAGATAGGACTATAATAAACAAACTTTAAAAAACAATTTTAAGTCGGGTATAGATTGAGGTTTTTTAAAAAATCTAAAGGGAGAAAAAAAATAATATTTGGTGATAATTTTGAGAAGTTAATGATTATTTTTGATAAAAAAAACTTTAAGGGTATTAATCTATATAAATAAAATAAAAAATAATAATTTAAAATATAAGGTATTTTAGTGTTTTGGTTAATGAAATGAGTGACGTGATTGTTGAGAAGTGATTAATTAAAAAATTAATTTTTGTTGAGTTTTTTTAAAAACTCATAGAAAACAAATCCTTATTTAAAAAATTAATCAAATATAAATAAATCAAAATAATAGTACAACATATCTTAAGAAATAAAGGTACCATCTGAGCCCTGCCAGAGGTCCTACTATATTAGGGTTAATTTGATGTTACCACACTACCGGTATCCCACTCATAAAATGACACATATACATAAAAGTGAAATACCGTCTTTCTTATTTGTTGAATTTTTTTTTTTGTACATGTGACATTTTCTTAATAGATATATGCATTACCTGTATTGGTAGCATCTCTTATGATTATTTACATAACTCATATATAATTTATCATTACATCATTTAAATTATCAACAATACTCTAAATCAAACAATCTCTAATGCATGCTGTATTTCTCCTTATACAATTTGATAAATTATTTATACCATTTAATCCAATGAGTTAAATAAAAATAATTTGGTGGTTATTCCAAACCACTATAGTTCAAACAAGACCTTTATATATTATCTCATGTTTTAATAAATAAATTATATATATTATTTAAATTTGTCTTTAAAAATAATTAATATATATGTAAAGATGTTTGATTAAATCCTGAGGAGAAGTGACATTAAAAAGTGAGGGAAGCACAATAATGCATGCCTAGACAAGGAGATATGAAAACTGTTATATTTTTATTTACTATAAATAAGTAGGTGTACTAGGTTACTTTGATTGATTAATATTTGTTCCCACACAAAATGAAAACATATGTCTATTGATTAGTCAAGTCGGTAACACATGACTGAACGACCGACCGCAAGCTAGGTCATGGCCCATGGTCCTTGGTCTATTAATTAATTATCTACAACCACAAATGATCATGCATGCTTCCTCGATCTCTATCTACACAGATAAGAAAGTTACAAGTCTCTTTAATTTATTGTCCCCTGCTCAACTAACTCAATTAATAATACTATTTTGTTACGTGGTTGTGGCCCTCTCTTTAACTATTTAGCTCAGTCTAATATTTTTTCTTTTTGTTTTAACTTAGGAAACTAGTAAGATCCAACCAACATAACGTTTTAAACGAGGATAACTCATGATTTCGGTATTTTAAAATTATTTTTATGACTTGAACTATATTAATAGATATAAATATTCATACTATAGAGCTGGCTTAACTTGATATGAGTTTTTTTTTTGGATTTTTGCCAAAATAATCGTAGACACTAAATTTTTTGTCACCCAATTTATAGAATTCTTTTAAATAATTTTGAGGTAATAAATAATTTTTTAAAATTTATAAACTCATTAAGGGATTAAAATAAATTAAATATTATTTTGAATAAAAAGTTGTATTCATTTAATATAAAATAGTTAAAGTTAAAGGCTATATATAAATGAATTGATTATTTAGGGAAATTCATTTAATATAAAATAATTAAAGTTAAGGTTATATATAAATGATTTGATTATTTAGGGAGAATGAATCCCAAAATAATTATATATAAAGTCCTAAAATGAAAATATATATATTTATTTATTTATTTATGTATTTTTCATATAATAAAAAAATAAAGGCAAAGGGCCAAACAGAGCTTTGTTTGTCCCATATCAAACAAGACCTAAAGCCACTCGGACAAATCAATGCACGCCAGTTGGACTAATGTCCAAGGCACAACGCCAATGGAACGCTGACAAAACGTCATAGACTGCGCTCAACGCGTGTATACGACTCATCTTTGTATTATTATTCGCGTCAAGGATAAGTATGGCCAATATGTTTAAAAATCCCAAACGCTTATCTTTGTCCATACTTAACCAAAAGAGAAACTTTCAAGAATCAAAATGATCACACTAGTTGTATGGTCATTTCACCTACCAACATAGGCAGAATCATTGCCTAAATGAATTTATTTCGGCCGAGCAAGTTGAAGTTATTAAAGACTTTTATTCGGAATTCAATTGACTCAAGCCATCAATCGACCTTGGCTAACTATAAGGGGATCCCGACCAGGACGAAGAAGAGAACCCAACCTCGAGCCATTAATAAACCTCCAAAAAAAAATCCGCTATTAAAATTTTTTCAAATTCAATTTTTAGAATTTTTTTGTGCAAGCTTCTAAGCTCGGTTTTGATTTATTCAAAAGCTTTAGCAAGTGTCGAATATTGTTCTCCAATTCATTAGAAGTTATCATTCATGTTATGAATCAATTTTTTTTACACATCTAAGTTCACGTGTTCTTTAAATTTTTTGATTTCGAATTAATCATAAAATTGTTTACGAATTTTATATTGAAACCAATTCGAATCAATCTAAATTAAAAAAAAAACCCAAATTTATTTCAAATTTTAAAAAATTACAGTGCCTCTTCTTCAGCTCTAACTCAAGAATGGTCATTTAAAAAAACATACTATGAATTTATAAATGATGTTTGAAACGTTTTCAAATTAATCCAAAAGAGTTTGAGACATGTTTGCTCAAACAAGAAAATTTTCTAAAAGTCTCGTATTTTAATTTTAGATGAACAAACAATTCATTTTAAATTAGAACCTTAAAACTCCAATAACCATATTTTGTGCAAGCCTCTAAGCTCGGTTTTGATTTATCCAAAAGCTTTAACAAGTGTCGAATATTATTCTCCAATTCATTAGAAGTCATCCTTCATGTTATGAATCAATTTTTTTTCACATCTAAGTTCACGTGTTCTTTAAATTTTTTGATTTCGAATTAATCATAAGATCGTTTACGAGCTTTATATTGAAACAAATTCGAATCAATCTAAATTTAAAAAAAAACCCAAATTTATTTCAAATTTTAAAAAATTACAATGCCTCTTCTTCAGCTCTAACTCAAGAATGGTCATTTAAATAACATACTATGAATTTATAAATGATGTTAGGAACATTTTCAAATTAATCCCAAAGAGTTTGAAACATGTTTGCTCAAACAAGAAAATTTTCTAAAAGTCTCTTATTTTAATTTTAGATGAACAAACAGTTCATTTTAAATTAGAACCTTAAAACTCCAATAACCATTTTTTGTGCAAGCCTCTAAGCTCGGTTTTGATTTATCCAAAAGCTTTAGCAAGTGTCGAATATTGTTCTCCAATTCATTAGAAGTTATCATTCATGTTATGAATCAATTTTTTTTACACATCTAAGTTCATGTGTTCTCTAAATTTTTTATTTCGAATTAATCATAAGATCGTTTACGAGCTTTATATTGAAACCAATTCGAATCAATCTAAATTAAAAAAAAAACCCAAATTCATTTCAAATTTAAAAAAAAATTACAGTCCCTCTTCTTCAGCTCTAACTCAAGAATGGTCATTTAAAAAACATACTATGAATTTATAAATGATGTTAGGAACATTTTCAAATTAATCACAAAGAGTTTGAGACATGTTTGCTCAAACAATTTTTTTTTTCTAAAAGTCTCATATTTTAATTTTAAATGAACAAACAGTTCATTTTAAATTAGAACCTTAAAACTCCAATAACCATTTTTTGTGCAAGCCTCTAAGCTCGGTTTTAATTTATCTAAAAGCTTTAGCAAGTGTCTAATATTGTTCTCCAATTCATTAGAAGTTATCATTCATGTTATGAATCAATTTTTTTTACACATCTAAATTCATGTGTTCTTTAAATTTTTTGATTTCGAATTAATCATAAGATCGTTTACGAGCTTTATATTGAAACCAATTCGAATCAATCTAAATTAAAAAAAAAACCCAAATTTATTTCAAATTTTAAAAAATTACAGTGCCTCTTCTTCAGCTCTAACTCAAGAATGGTCATTTAAAAAACATACTATGAATTTATAAATGATGTTAGGAACGTTTTCAAATTAATCCCAAAGAGTTTGAGACATGTTTGCTCAAACAAGAAAATTTTCTAAAAGTCTCGTATTTTAATTTTAGATGAACAAACAGTTCATTTTAAATTAGAACCTTAAAACTTCAATAACCATTTTTCCGATAATATACAAGTTTTTTGTCGTAGTTCGGTTGATATCATTGTTGGTTGAATGACGATCTTAAAAAATGTCAAACAAGTTTCAAAGGGGAGGAAACTCCCCATGTCCTTAAATTCACGATCAGAGCCTCCTACTCAAAAATAAAACCTACAATTTTTGGTATGGATGAAAGCATAGCTGGCCCCGAGGTTTGGGCTGCCCTAACCTCGGTAGAAAAAATTCGATATATTTTTTTTGTTGCCCTAAAGTCTAGTTTTAAAAATTGATAAAAAAATTCATTTTTAATTAGATTTGAAGCCATAACCAAATTAAACTTTAAATGCATATCTTGAACCGCCAAGCTATAACCATTTATGTTTAAAATTACAATAAATATAACTAAATCTTTTGATATTTGTAACAAATAGGCTGTCCTGGGGAGTGGACTGCCCTAGCCCGAGGGCTTGCCGGGCTTACCCAGGACCGACCCTGGATGAAAGTTAAAAGATGAAGCGGGACCCGACCAAAACCTGACATCCAGCGCCCAAGACAACTGGGTAGTCCATCCTCGCGCGTCTCCCCCTACATTGACCAATTATTGAATTGCATTGATCTCAACCCAGACCGCGCCCCAACTAACCCAGAGCGCTCCCAAAATGCATCCCTCGAACCCGTGGTCCACCCCACGTCTAGTCCAATGACCTTTAGGCTTTTGTTTTAATCCTTTTAATCCATTTAGATGCTCTAAAATATTCTTAAAAAATCCAAAAAAAATAATAGAAAACACCTTTAAAATATTTTTAGAATATTTACCAGAAAGAAATATCAAAAAATCGCTTGGATATATTTTTTAAATCTAACTTCTTCGGTTGATATTTTTCAAATACCATTCTCTATAATTTTCGACATAAATAAAAGACATCGACATTTATTTAATATTCAAAAAATTAAAATGTCAAACATAAATATATATGTCTAGAATTTGATAAATAATTGGATAAATAAAACGTAAAAATCATTTTTTCTAAAATAGTCAAAAATTTGTGAAGTAATAACCGTTGAAGACATATTGCGTAAGTCCTTTCCCGAATCTCTGAAATTACGTTTGTACACAAATAATATTTTCTTCATTTTTTTTTAAATTAAGTGCCGAATCTTAAAATCAATAGTACTAGCCATTTTAAATTAATTTCTCAAAATTATTTTAAGATAAAATTTCTTTAATAAGATTTATATTTCGGTTTCTTGTATCTTTTACGAAATTTGAGAGAAAAGTAAGTTATGAGATTTTAAAAATAATTAATTTGTCTAAAATTTAATTTAAATATTAAATATTTTAAAATTAATTATTTAAAAATAAAAAATATTACACACCGACCGCACAACATTTCGGGTGCTTATACACTTATTTAATATATTTTTTCATTTTTTAATCTCATTTATTTAAATGACAAAATGACCATTAAACTTTAACGCGCCAGTTAGGCTAAAGTCCAAGGAACAACGCCAACGGAATGCAAATATAACATCATAGACCGCGCCCAACATGTGTTGTACGACTCATCTTCGTATTATTCTTCGCGATAGGATAATCACAACCAAATTCTTTAAAAATCGGTCGATACTTATCTTTGTCCATACTCAACCAAAAGAGAAACTTTAAGAATCGAAATGATCACACTAGTTGTGTGGTCATTTCACATATAATCATAAGCATAATCATTGCCTAGACATATTTATTTCGGCTGAACAAATTGAAGCCATTAATGATTTTTATCCGGAACTCAATTGACTGGCTGAATATAAAGGGGGATCCCCTACCAATACGAAGAAGAGAACCCAACCTCGAGCCATCAATAAACCTTCAACAAAAATCCTCCATAAAAATTTCTTCAAACTTTTCAAATTTAGATTTTTTTTATGTAAGGCCTCTAAGCTCGATTTTATTTATCCAAAAGCTTTAACAAGTGTCGAGTAGTGTTGTCCAATTCATTATATAACATGTTGTAATTCATGCTATGAATCAAAATTAAATTTTACACATCTAAGTTTATATGTTTTTTAAATTTTTTAAATTTTGATTTAGAATTGATCATAAGATTATTTATTATTGAAGCCAATTCAAATCAATCCATTTAAATTGAAAAGGCCCAAATTTAGTTTCAAATTTTAAAAAAATACCGGGGCTAATCTTAAAGAGTTTGAGACATATTTTTTAATTTTTTTTCTTCTAAAATGTATCGTGTTTGAATTTTAAATGAACAACCAATTAAGTTCAAATTAGAACCTTAAAATTCTAATAACCATTTTCCCGATAAAAATACAAATTTTTTTCGTAATTCTGTTGATATTCTTGCTAGTTGAGTGATGACCTCAAATAATGCTAAACAAGTTTCAAATGGGGGAGAAGAAACTCCTCGTCTTTGGATTCAAGATTTGAAACAACCGCGCCTCACCTAGTCCATTATTGCGCGTCTCCTCCTTCCCTCCCCGCATTGACCAATTGTTGAATCGCATTGACCCCGACCGCATCCCAGCTAGCCCAAAGCGCTCCCAAAGTGCGTCCCTCGAAGCCGCGGTCCACCCCACATCTAGTCCAATGACCTTCAGGCTTGTTTGTTTTAATCATTTTGATTTAAATGTTTTTTTTTTATATTTAGAGTCTCTAAATTATTCTTAAAAAACGATAAAAAATCTTGTTTGGATTTATTTAATGTTTAAAAAATTAAAATGTCAAACATAAATATATGTAAAATTTTAAAAATAATTGTATAAATGAAAAGTAAAAATCCAATTTCTAAAATAGCCAAAAATTTGTGAAGTAAAGTTCTTGAAGAACATAACTGTGTAAATTTTTTTTGAGTGTCACCAAACATTGAACCAAACATTGAAGTCAAAAAAATCTCTGAAATAAAGTTTGTACAAATAAAGTATCTTCTTAATTTTTTAAAATTAAGTGTGGACTTTAAAATTCAATAGGCTAGCCATTTAAATTAGTTTCTCAAAATATTTTTTAAAATATATTTTTTAATAAGAGTTATCATTTCGGTTCCTCGTATCTTTTATGAAATTCGAAATAAGAGTAAGTTACGAGATTTTAAAAGTAAATGATTTGTCTAAAAATTAATTTAAATATTAAATATTTTTAAATTAATTATTTAAAAATAAAAAATATTACACTGACTACACGACATTTTGTGCGCTTATTCATTTATTTAATATTTTCTTATATTTTTATCTCACCTATTTAAATGATAAAATAATTATTAAACTTAAAAAATTATTTTTAAAATCATGTAAATAAAATAATAAATTTATTCAAAATTCAGGTAAGACTAAATAAAAAATCAAGCTGAGAAATATATTAAGCTAGTTAAAAAAGGAAAAAATAAATATATTTATAATAATTATAATTCAACTTATATGGTTAATTTTTTTTTTTTTTTTTTTTTTTGTATATATTATAACATTTGACCAAAAAAAATCTTGAATCTTTTATTTGATTTGATTTTTTTTGTGTGTTAGAGATCGGAGGTTAATTGACATCTATATAAACTAGAGCCACTGGTGAAAAAGGGGTCAAAACCGAGAGTTAAAACTCTCGGTTTTGACCCTATAACTTTCGGTGAAGACACCTTACCGAAGGTTTTAGTAACCCTCGCCATCCCTCGGTATTGACACTGTCGGGACTTTGAAAAGGAGAAAAACCGAGGGGTTTACAAGAACTTTCGGTTTTTTCTGTGTTTGGAAAAACCGAGGGGTTTACAAGAACTTTCGGTTTTTTCTCTTTTGGAAAAACCGAGGGTTTTGCAAAGAACTTTCGGTTTTACCTGAAGAGGAAAACCGAGAGTTATGTACAAAACTTTCGGTTTTCCTCTTCGGTTAAAACCGAAAGTTTTGTAAATAACTCTCGGTTTTCCTCTTCTTGTAAAACCGAGAGTTTTCCACTAACTCTCGTTTTTCTCCTTTTCAAGAAAACCGAAAGTTATATTAAAACTCTCGGTTTTTACCGGAAGAGGAAAACCGAAAGTTTTGTAAATAACTCTCGGTTTTCCTCTTTAGGATAAAAACCGAGGGTTTGTCATATAACTCTCGGTTTTCTCTTTGGCTTGAAACCGAGAGGTTTCTAATATCTCTCGTTTTTTCCAAAAAGAGAAAAACCGAGAGATTTCACTAATACTTTCGGTTTTTTCCCCTAAATTTTTAAAAATGTGCGGATTATTTTGCTCGCAACCAAACCTAACCAAAACCTGTTCAGCCAAACCAATATATTAATGATAAAAGAAATGCAGCATACATTAAACGATCACATTAATTGATCGTGAACATTACAAAATTCGAAACCAAACTAATATTCCGAACAATCTGTTATAAATTCAACCTATAATGAAAACATGTTTTGAATCGAAACAACCTTAGCTTGTGGGGGGAGGTGGTGGTTGTTGCCTCATATATAATTCGATTCTCTCCATTCTCGCGTTCATCTCTGAGTTCTCCCTCTCCATTTTCTCGGTAATCTCTGACTTCTCCCTCTCCATTCTTTCTGTAATCTCTAACTTCTCCCTCTCCATTCTTTCCACAATTTCTTGCTTTTCCGATTGCAATTCTTCCATTTTCTGCCTTCTTTCTTCATCTCTCTTCTCCAGTTCCTCCAGCTTGAGCTTCATTATTTCATTCTCTTCTAACAATCGCTGACTGTTTCGCTGTGAACTGTTTCCACTCCGACGATCCTCACGAAAGTGTGTGGGCCGGACGCCTGATCCCATTCCGAACACTACCCCGTGTTTTTGTTGTCCGAACACCCTCTCCGTCAATTCAAAATCCGATATTCCCGGTTCGTTACTAACAACCTCTTCCATCTCAGCCTGCACAATTCAAATAAAATATCACTTCTATAATAAAAAACTAGACTTATTCAATTCACTTACAATTTTCTCTTGCACGTGTTCGTCCGGGACGGGTGTTGGGTTTTCTTGGGTCGGTTTTGGTGTACGGGTCCTCTTGAATACTTCAATTACAGACGGTGGCCGTCCCATTTCAATCGCCTGTTGAAATAAATGATTTATATAATTAATAACAATCTACATATTAAGTTATTACAAATAATGTACTTACCAACTCGTCTTCAATTTGTGCAAACGGTCTACTTCCCGTTCGATGCGGGAATTTTAGATTCTTCCGATTCTTCATATTTGTAGTACTGTGTTTCTGTATTTGAAATAACAAATTAAGTTAGATTAATTAATATCAACTTTTATTTGAATTATGAAACCGTACCTTAAACGTTTCTGTGAAGAAATGGTTGCGACACACAAACTCCCAATCATCTCGATCGTAGTCCGGTGGAGGATTAGCCAGTACCGCCGCCTCGTCTCCCTTGTGGACGCGGATATAATTCTTGTTCAAATCCGACCGCAATCTATCCCATATCTGATTGGCGTGTCCCAACCCGGTCTTTCGAAAATACTCAATGTCGCCATTAGTCGCTTCGAACGGATCCTGAAAAAAATAACATCCAAATGTTACAAATAATTATTTAATGACGTAATGTATATTAATCAAGTTATAAGTATTACCTTGATCGCAGTCCACAGTGAATCCAATTGGTCTGCACTTAAAGCCTTCCACTTGAGAAGACGGTGTGAGACGGCTGCGGGGTCCCGGATAATCGACCCCACATGTCTAGACCACCTTGTCCTTCCCACGTCTGTACCGCCTGGCCTCCCATCCTTCTCTCTAAACGTTAGAGGGATCCTCGTCCCCGCTAGCCTCTTAGACAGCGCAATATTCTTGTTCTTCCCCCGTCTTTTACGGGCAGAAGATTCTTCAAAATTATCAAAATCTTAATTAAATATGTCAATCAATTGGAACACTAACTAATTTGTAAACGAAATACCTGTCGATGATGGGTCGGGAGTGGTCCCGTGCTCCTCCTCGTGATCCTGCTCCTCGATAGGCTCCTCAAGACCCTCGTCTTCAGCCTCATCGCTCGGTACGTTATCAGCGTATGTGCTCTCTATAAACTCGTGGAGCTCATCATCGTCTTCAGTCTCGTATGTTCGGGGAGGCGCAGTAGCTATCGGGACCACAGGAATCGGTGGTTGGTCTCTTGAAGACGATCCTCGTTGCTTTAACAACTCGGATTGGGCAAGTAGGTTTTGGTAACTCTTATCCAATTTCTTGGGTGTCTTCCTCATACTCTTCCAAGTTGTTTTAGGACCTTCTGACATTCTTAATTCACATCATTAATAAAATTGAGTGAATAATTGAAATAAAGTAGTAATAAAAATGAATATAAAGTTAAAAACATTATTAAATCTACCTAATTAATTAATCTGAACTATATGTTTGTAAACCGCGGTTTTATTTTTGTCACAATCTTCCAACCGGGTCGGGCTGACATATCAGGGGCGTAGAATACTTGTTTTGCTTGACTCGCCAATATATACGGGTCTTGACTTTGGGTTTTCAAAATTCGGTTTACATTTACACTTACGAAGCCATATTTGTCCACTTTCACTCCTAGTTCCCCCGAGTGTGTATCAAACCACTTACATTTGAATAAAACAACTCGTTTGTGAGAATAATATTGTAATTCGATTATATCCGTCAAAACTCCGTAGTATGACATAGTTTCAGATCCGTTGTACCCCTCAACAACCACCCCACTATTTTGAGTTGTCAAACCTTCGTCGTGTTTTTCTGTACAGAATTTGAATCCGTTTACTTTACACCAAACATACATAGACGAGTACATACTTGGACCTTCTCCTAAGATCTTGAGGTCTCTTGATATGTCGTTCATTTCTGTTAAATGGGCGACCTATATATGTATCCGAAATGAAGTTGTTAATATGAATAAAAAAAGTTAGGATATATGGTTTGTAATTTACTCACTCGATGTTTGAAATATGCGGCAAACGTTTCTCCACTTGACTCGTTGTTATAATCTCTGCAAATAGATCGAATGCTAATTAGTAACACTCTTTAATGCTAATTAGTAACAGCAACTTTGAAACTTACATGTAAAAAGGTTCTGCTTCGGGACAATTTTTCAAAATGTAAGAATGGGCTGTCACTCGATCTATATAATCCAAGTTGTATACTTTTCCGTTGGATAGGTCTTCCAATGATGCAAATATTGAAATCCCCGAGATTTCAGGTTGTGCATTTTCTTGATCTTGTTCCTCCATATACCTGGCACATAAGCTAATACTTTCGTTAACAAGATAGCTCTCGCTTATAGAGGCTTCGGGGTGGTTATTATTCCGCAAATATCTTTTCATTGTACCCATGTAATGTTCAAAGGGATACATCCATCGATACTGAACAGGTCCTCCAAGCAAAGCCTCAAATGACAAGTGAACCGGGAGATGCATCATGATGTCGAAGATTGACGGCGGAAAAATCATTTCAAATTTGCAAAGTGTCAATGTAATATCCATGTACAATTGTTCCAGGTCCTCTTGAATCAACTCTTTGAAGCACAACAACCGAAAGAAACGAGACAAATTTACTAACGCATCATACACATACTCTGGAAGCAATCCACGAGTTGCTAAAGGAATTAGATATTCCAACAAGATGTGACAATCGTGACTCTTTAATCCCGAAAGTTTTTTCTCTTCCAAATTTACACAACCCCCGATATTTGAGCAAAACCCATCAGGCAACTTGAGATCTTTCAAGAAGTTACAAAGACGTATTTTATTTTCGGATGTCAAAGTGAAAGGCGCTTCTGGATAATGAACAACTCCTTCATCATTTATAGGATGTAACCATGATTTTATGCCTAAGAGTTCTAAGTCTTTACGAGCTTTAGGACCATCCTTAGTCTTCTCTTTCACATTCATTATTGTTCCCAACACGCTATCACAGATATTTTTCTCAATATGCATCACATCCAAATTATGTCTCAATAATAGCGATTTCCAATAAGGTAGACGGAAGAAAATGCTAAGTTTGTTCCAATTGTCTCCCCGCGTTTCATGATATATCTTGGTTCTCTTGCTCATATCCGCACTAAGAATAATGTCTTCTAGGTCTCGTGCTTTCTCATAACTTTCTTGCCCCGTTAACAATCTAGGGGGATCCCTATAATCAGTTCGACCATCAAACGATTCTTTATCCCTTCTGTATTTGTGCTTCGGTGGAAGGAAACGTCTGTGACCCAAGTAACATTGTTTGGAACCATGAACCAATCGAAGGGATACCGTGTCGTTGTTACAATAAGGACAAGCAAATTTACCTTTCGTACTCCAGCCTGATAAATTCGCGTATGCGGGAAAGTCGTTAATGGTCCACAACAACGCCGCTCGCATGTTAAAGTATTGCGAGGTGTGTGCATCAAACGTTCTCACACCTGTTTGCCACAGTTCATGCAACTCTTCGATCAATGGTTGGAGAAATATGTCAATTGCATCTCCCGGACTCTTTGGACCCGGAATTAACATAGATAAAATGAAATTGCTAGAATCCATGCAAGTCGTGGGTGACACATTATAAGGGACGAGAATTACCGGCCAAACACTGTATGATTTTTTCCCATTTGCAAATGGCTGAAACCCATCGCTTGATAAACCCAGTCTTACGTTTCGAGATTCTGAAGCAAAATCTGTATAATTTTCATCAAACGTCTTCCATGTTAAGGAATCAGCGGGATGTCTCAACGTATCACTATCAACTCTTCCTTCTTTATGCCATCTCATCATTGGAGCCGTTTTTGAGGACATGTATAGTCTTTGCAGTCTTGGTATTAAAGGGAAATATCTCAACACCTTTTTTGGAATGAATTTCCCGTTTTGCTTCTCCCGAACTGTCCCACTTGTTTGGTCGACTTTCCATCTTGAAAGACCGCAAACTCTGCACGAATCTTCATTTATGTCGTCCTTCCAAAATAGCATACAGTTGTTCTTACACGCGTCTATCTTGTCATATTTTAGCCCGATATCAGTAATGAATTTTTTACTTTCGTAGTACGAGTTTGGCAATTCAGCGTCAATCGGTAATATGTAGTCTTTAAGCAGACACAGCAACATATCGAACGAAGAATTCGTCCATTGACATACATTTTTTATGTGAAGTAGTTTCAGTAGTGCCGATGATTTCGTTATTCGAGCACCGTCATACAATGGTCGTTTGGAATCATCAAGCAATTTATAAAATCTATGCGCATCTTCGACTGGTTCATGGTTATCCGGGCCGTCATTAACGTTTGGGAACATATCGTTTATAAATTCGTGCATATAACGTTCTTCGTTCACCTGTTCATTAACTGTATTATTCATCTCCTGTATCGGATCGTTGAATTCCGGCACGGCATCCTCCGACTGATCATCGTCGTCATCATCATCGTAGTCATCGGCATCTTCATCGACATCTTCATTAACCACTTGAGTAGTACGTCTCTTTTCTCCATGAAAATACCAATACTCATAATGGATATTTATTCCATAAACGATGAGGTGAGTCTTCACTTCGTCTATTTCCATAAACGGCGTGTTCAAGCATTTCACGCAGGGACATTTCACGGTTTGTCGGGATGTATTCCTAACAGCATACTCGAGGAATTTGTCAACACCTTCCTCGTAATCTGGATGATCTCGACGTAAGGTCATCCAGCTTTTATCGGGTACTTCCATATTTCTAATAAAATGGAAAACAACCCGCAATATTATTAACTTAAATTTGTCTAAATTAATTAGGCTTACATAATGCTAACATAATTTCTACCTATTCTATCATTATCCAACCAATATTCAATTTAATCTAATATTATAACCAAAATTACACATAAACAAACAATAATAAAACCTAACATAAATTTAACTTCAATCTAACATACATATATTCTAACATTATTTCATTCATACACATTTCAAAACCTATTTAAATTATAATTCAACATTATTTCATTCATACACATTTCAAACCTAATCTAACATAATCTAACATAAATCAAACATAATACGTAATCTAACATACTTCAAATAAAACATAAATCTAGACTTAAATCTAACATGAGAATCTAACATAAATCTAACATGAAACTAACCTAATCATATAATAAACCAACAAGAACTAACCTTGCACAAACAGAGCGACGAACAAGATCAGTGGATGTAGATCGACGGGCGGGCAGCGGGCGACTGAAATTCCCAATCCAAACCTAATAACAATAACCAACATTAATATAACCAAATTTTCATGAATCAAATCAAAATAACCTAATGTATAACATATCATTACTTAATCTAACCAACAAACAATCAAACCAATCAAACCAACAAACAATCAAACCAAATCACAACCAAATCAAAACCTAAATCAAACATCAATTAAACCTAAATCAAAACTCAAATATTTAACCCAAATCAAAGCAACCAAAATCAAACAAATAACACAATCCAAAACAATTTCTAAACTTTTTTAACAAAAATATAAACCTAATCTAACAATAATCCAACATAATCTAAACAAAAACAAAATCCAACAACCAATTTGAAAAACCTAATCCAAATCCCAATCCAAAACCAAATCTAAAAATCCAATTCAAACAAATTCAATCCAAATCATACAAATTTCTAAAATCAAATCCAATTCAATTCTAAATCTAATATCTAACATAATTCCAATTAAATTCCAAAAACTCAAATCCAATCTGACCTAATCTAAAATGTAATAGATTCAATCCTAAAATCTAACTAATCTAACCTAAAATCCAATCTAACCTAAATTCAAACTAATATATATATATATTCAATAACTAACCTTCTAATAGCGGAAGTCTCCGGCAGCGGTCTTCAAACTCCGGCGGAAAGCGACGGTCTTCAAACTCCGGCGGAAAGCGGCGATCTTCGAACAGCGGCAGCGGCGATCTTCGAACAGCGGCAGCGGCGGTGTTCAATCGGTCTTCAAGCCGAGGGATCCTCGTCGTCTTCGGCTGGATAGTGGGCGGCGCGGAAGGACGGTCTTCAATCGGCTGGATAGTGGACGGCGCGGGAGGGACGGCGCCGAGGAAGAATCGGCCGGAGAGATGAGAGCGTGGAGAGAGAAGAGGAAACGGGGAAAAAAAGAAGGGTTTTTTTATATTTAAAACGTGATTACCGAGAGTTATACCAAATCCTCTCGGTTTTTATTAAATTAAATTCCGAGAGTTAATTGAAAACTCTCGGTTTTTGATTTGAATTCCGAGAGTTTATACTAAACCTCTCGGTTTTATTTTTTGTTTTTACAATTAAATATAAATGCCAAAAACCGAGAGTTGTATATTAAACTCTCGGTTTTTTTTGTATTTTTACAATAAAAATTAATTACCCAAAACCGAGAGTTGTATATTAAACTCTCGTATTTTTTTTTTATATTTTTTACAATTAAATTTAATTGCCCAAAACCGAGAGTTGTATATTAAACTCTCGGTTTTTATATTTTTATAATTTTTAAAAAACCGAGAGGCTTTGGTAAATCTGTCGTTTTTTATGCATATTTCCGAAGGTTATATATTTAACTTTCGGTTTTACAACATCACAAATTATTAAATTATTTGGTTTCTCACTTTCTAATAACGTTGAACAACATTAATTTAACACATTTGATATCCTTAAAACATTTCCCAATTCATATGATCAAACATTACACAAATACATAGGATAATCAAACATAAACATTCATATACACTTCTATATATAATCAAACACATTCATAAACATTTTAACATTAAAGACAATCTGAATTTTTAAAATAAAAACACACACTTGATTATATTACTTAGGAGTCTAGATTGGAAGGTAGAAAACCAAAGAATTTAACAATTTTTCAAATGCTAATTCCGAAAGTTATATAATTAACTTTCGGAAATATCCATCAAAACCGAAGGGTTTATATAAAACCCTCGTTCTTGAGAAATGTAAAATCCGAAAGTTTATAGAAAACTTTCGGTTTTGATTGTTATTTTCGAAAGTTAATTATATGTCTTTCGGAATTAGCACTTGACAATTTTTTAAATTCTATGGTTTTTCACCTTCTAATGACCTATAACAATATTAATTTACCACATTTGATGTCTTTAAAATATTGCACAATCCATATGATCAAACATTACATACATTCATAAGATAATCAAACATGAACATTCATATAGACTTCTCTATAATAATCAAACACAATCATAAATATTTGAACATGAAACACAATATTAATTTTTAAAATAGAACACGAAAATGATTATATTAGTTAGAAGTTAAGATTAGTGGGTTAAAAACAAAATAATTGAACAAACTAGGTAGTGTTAAAACCGAAAGTTATAAAATTAACTTTCGGTTTTGATGTGTATTTGCGAAGGTTTTAAATATACCTCTCGGTCTTGACCTTGATCAGAAGTTTTTTGGGAATTGTTAAATCCGAAGGTTTATTTGAAAACCTTCGGTTTTTACCCTCCCCCATACTTAGAAAATTTTCCGATATTTTTAATGTAAGGACAAAACCGAAGGTTTATTTGAAAACCTTCGGTTTTTACCCTTCCCCATACTTAGAAAAAAATCTGAAAATTTTAATGTAAGGTCAAAACCGAAGGTTTATTTGAAAACCTTCGGTTTTTACGGTAAAACACCGAAGGTTTATTTGAAAACCTTCGGTTTTTAACCTTCCCCATACTTAGAAAAAAATCTGATTTTTTAATGTAGGGTCAAAACCGAAGGTTTATTTGAAAACCTTCGGTTTTTACCCTTTCCCATACTTAGAAAAAAATCTGATTTTTTTAAGGTAGGGTAAAAACCGAAGGTTTATTTGAAAACCTTCGGTTTTTACCCTTCCCCATACTTAGAAAAAAATCTGATTTTTTTAAGGTAGGGTAAAAACCGAAGGTTTATTTGAAAACCTTCGGTTTTTACCCTTCCCCATACTTAGAAAAAAATCTGATTTTTTTAATGTAGGGTCAAAACCGAAGGTTTATTTGAAAACCTTCGGTTTTTAACCTTCCCCATATACTTAGAAAAAAATCTGATTTTTTAATGTAGGGTCAAAACCGAAGGTTTATTTGAAAACCTTCGGTTTTTACCCTTTCCCATACTTAGAAAAAAATCTGATTTTTTTAAGGTAGGGTAAAAACCGAAGGTTTATTTGAAAACCTTCGGTTTTTACCCTTCCCCATACTTAGAAAAAAATCTGATTTTTTTAAGGTAGGGTAAAAACCGAAGGTTTATTTGAAAACCTTCGGTTTTTACCCTTCCCCATACTTAGAAAAAAATCTGATTTTTTTAATGTAGGGTCAAAACCGAAGGTTTATTTGAAAACCTTCGGTTTTTACCCTTTCCCATACTTGGAAAAAAATCTGATTTTTTTAAGGTAGGGTAAAAACCGAAGGTTTATTTGAAAACCTTCGGTTTTTACCCTTCCCCATACTTAGAAAAAAATCTGATTTTTTTAATGTAGGGTCAAAACCGAAGGTTTATTTGAAAACCTTCGGTTTTTACCCTTTCCCATACTTGGAAAAAAATCTGATTTTTTTAAGGTAGGGTAAAAACCGAAGGTTTATTTGAAAACCTTCGGTTTTTACCCTTCCCCATACTTAGAAAAAAATCTGATTTTTTTAAGGTAGGGTAAAAACCGAAGGTTTATTTGAAAACCTTCGGTTTTTACCCTTCCCCATACTTAGAAAAATATCTGATTTTTTAAAGGTAGGGTAAAAACCGAAGGTTTATTTGAAAACCTTCGGTTTTTACGAAAACAAAACCGAAGGTTTTCAAATAAACTTTCGGTTTTGGCGATGCGGTTTTTTTTAAAAAAATATGAAAAGTCAACAAAACATAATTATTTAATAAAACATATTAAACCAAACCAAATAAACATAATAACAATAATTCATAAATATTAAAACATAACTGTCATAAACCCATAATAAATCCATAATAAATCTACAAATTAATTATTAGATGGGGTGGAAGGAGCGGGTGGTTGATTCAGTCGACTCCTCAACAAGACAAGTTCTTGTTCGAGATTCTCTAATCTCTGAGACATTTCGGCCCGGTCCGCTTTGATTTCACTGAGCAAACGACCTCTTTCGGCATCCCTTAGTCGGATTTGTTCCATTTCCAGCGTCATCTTTCTGACCTCTTCCTCACGTGCCGCAATTTCTGATTGTGTTATCAGATTCTGGTAACACGGATGCAGTTTCTCCGGTGTACGCCGAAGTCTCTTCCATGTCGAATCATCACCCATATCCTAAATGCATTTCAGATATATGTATATATATATATATATTCATTAAACAAAATAACGTAAACTAACATAAATCTAGATCTATAATATATATATACAAACTTAAGAAAAATCTAAATCTTACAATAAACAAAACAAAAAAACCAAATCAAACAAATTACCTGAAGAGAGGAGAAGAACCCGCGGCTTGGAGGAGGCAGGCGGCGGCGGAGGCGGAAGAGAGAGAAAGGAGAGAAGCCGAATGAAAAAGAGAAGGGTTAGGGTTTGTATTTTATAGAGGTTGAGGCCGAAGGTTTTCATAAAACTTTCGGTTTTGATATAAGTCAAAACCGAGGGTTTATTATAAAACCTTGGAAAAACCAATTTCAAAAATTTGATTTTTTTTTATTGAGCAAAACCGAAGGTTCTTTGTAAAACTTTCGGAAATGAAATTTTCAAAAAAGGCAAAACCGAAGGGTCTTTGAATACCCTTCGCAATTAAAAAACCAAGGGATTTCAAAACCGAAGGTTTTTCCTAAAACCTTCGCAAATAACCCACACCCAACACTTAGAATTTTTTTGGGTTTTTTGGGAAGGTAAAAACCGAAAGTTCTTTGTAGAACTTTCGGTAATAATTAACAAACCCGAAGGTTTTACACCCCACTCGGAATCTATTTTTAATCCCGAAGGATTTGTTCCTCTCGGGAGTATTTAGGAGAGGTTTACAAAACTTTCGGGAAAAACCGTCGGTAAAGGTCCTTTTTTTACTAGTGAGCTAGAATTTCAATTATATTGTTGGTTTGAGAACTTAATATAAAGAATTAATTATAATTAGATTTTAAATTTGAATTCTTATAAAATTATTAAGAAAAAAATAAAAATAAAAATTTATAAATCTCTTAAAGTTATTACATTTTTAAACTCAAGGTTTATTTTTTTAAATAAATTAACACGACATTTAATATTACTTTTCACTCTAATTAAAATATTGGAAGTGACAATAGAACTTATTAATTTCATATATCCTTATTTATAATTGTAATTCAATTTTAATTTTTAAACAATTAAAATTGAAATTATAATTAACTCTAATTCAGTTAAATTCATTCTCACTCTCTTAATTTTCGTACATAATCTTATTATTTATATAATAGTCATCTTTGTAAAATTTGTGGTTATTGTTATTTTCTTCAAATTCTTAATTAGCATAATAATATAAATAAAAAATTTAGAACTGTTATTCTTAATTGGGAAGCATTAATTAATTAAACTTTCATATATAATTTAATTACATTAAAAAATTGAAACAAACAACAAAATTGTATAATTAAACCTAATGGTGTAAGCGGTTCGGTTCATTAACCGAAATTCAAATTCAAATTGTCGACGTCGGTTTACTTTTAAACTGTCGGTTAGATCGGTTCAGTTTGGACCGGTTTAATATATAAATTTGATCTTGTTTTTGGGTTATAACAACGTGTATTATTTGAATGTATTTAAAAACAAGATTCGATAACATAATTCATGAATATTAAAAAAAATTTAAAACACAAATGTATATATACTAAGAATTATTTTTCAATAAAAATGAGTCAACAATTTTAAAATTAAATTTATCTATTACTAATAATTAATATTTTTTTATAGTCTACTAATCCGTTCTTATGTTAATGATATTCTCTCACTATTATTATTTTAAATATGTCTTATGATTATGATGTAATACACATTACTCACCATTGTTGATTTAATGTTTGATCTATGTATATTAATTTTAAATATTTGGTCGGTTTGAGCGATTTCAATAGTGTTGAACCGACAAACCAAACTGTTGGGATCAGTTTGGTAAAAAATGTACCTTAATGAATTTGGTTTAGCCGGTTCGGTTTGATATTCGGTTCTGTTTGAACGGTTTCAGTTTGGTTTAATCGGTTACTTACACTCTTAACTATACTGACTAGCTACTTAAATTATAATTGAAAACATAACCAACCAAAAAAAACTTAATATTATAAACAACCTAACTTTGTTGTGTCAACTTCTAAAATGAAACGAGTGGACCCTAAAACAATGACAGGAAGTAAAGAAGATGTTGAACGTTATTGTTCTTCCATCTCTTTCAATTTGATGCTTTCATCCCTGTCTTATTTGTTAAATTATTATTATTATTTTTTTTACTGAAAGCAACATATATATACATGAAAAATAACATTAATTAATTAAAAAATATATATGTATTGAAATGACCTCGAAGTTTGTGAGGGTTAAAATGCTATTCATAACTCTTTACAAGTTTTCTAAGACGTGACATATAAAGAAAAAGGGGACCAGAGGCGGATAGATATATTGCATTCATCTCCACATATATAGTGTTTAATGTAACATCTGACAAAGAAGAAGTTGTGTTCTATATATAAGTGGTCCACAAAATGCCCACAATTGCAGAATGCAATAATAGTTCTAATAATAATGTGATCAATTTACTCAATTTACTCAATTTACTCAATTTACTCAATTTACATCTTATTATTTTACAATTACTATTATTTTTACAGATTATTGTTATGGTAAAACAATGGTTGGATCTATAGTCTATAGGTACTATGGTTTTGAAAAGATAAAATAGATGGTTAATTGGACAAATTTTAGACTTTAAGGTCCAATATGATTTAAGACTGTAACTATGGGACCGATAAATATGACCTTTTTTTGTCCCCATTTACCGCGGTGTGTAATTGTAAAAAAGTTGATATTATTGACAATTGAATCAGCTTTTCACAAAAGACTAACCCTGCAAAATATTTTTAAAAAAGAACTTATTATAAAAAAAATTGAGATACAAAAGTCAACAATCTCGTACAGTTACATAACTTAAATCTACCTTAAGAGAAAATTAATGCATTATCTGCATTATTTGACAATTAATGCATTATCTCAAATTTGTTAATATATATATATATATATATATATATATATATATATATATATATATATATATATATATATATATATATATATTGATGTGGGTTATTTTTAAAATTTTAAGATTCTTTATATTGATTCACAATGAAATAAATATAATTTATGACAATGTTATCATAACAAACTTATTAAATGAAAAAAAATCTAAATCATCCTCAAGAGTAAGGAGCACCAAAACACTCCTACAAAAGTCATGCTACCTAAGAAAATAGAGGTATTGGTGGGGATTTTCCATCATCATCTATGATAAATTAACTACCAAAAATACAATAAAATAAATGAATATCATAAAAATTAAAAAATAAAAACTCCCAACAAAGAAGTAAAATCTCTAAAATCAACTATTTTGTGTGCATGATCGGTTTACTACTTTTGGTGGAGCTCATCTTCTCTTTGGGTACATAATCAAACATCATTCCTCATTATCACACATCATTTGCCTCTCTTTTAGGATCTGAACTCAAGGTCCTTTTATGACCAAAATCTTAATATGTCATTTTAAACCAAACACAACCTTAATATTAATTAACTTTTGGATTTATTACCCAATTATCAATTGTAGCTAGTTTCATCCTTGGTTTTTGGGGTTCTTTTTCTAAAAAATCTGATTGATTAAATTTTTTAGAAATTCAGTTAATTTTTTTTATTATTATTAAAGACCAAGCCATTTTTTCTTCTCTCTTTTCAATGACAAATTAATTTTAAATAACTAAATAAATGGTATTTTTAATATTTTAATAGATTAAAAAAATAATTAAATAGATGAAGTGATGATAATTATGTTTTAAGTAAAAATCCTTTAAAAAACTTAAAAACCCAAAGATCAAACAAGCTCTTAATGTATATTCATCAATTATTATAATCACTAATCAAAATATAATTAATTCTTTATTTATTTTAAAGAAAAAATCATTATTTTATAAAAAAACTCATTTAATCTAAAAATTAAACAAAATCAAAATATTTATATATGTATACAAAATGTCTATTTAACCAAATAAACTATACTTCTTGCAAATGTCTCATTCATAAACTATAATTATATTTTTTTGATTATGAAAGGGATAAACTATAAATTATAACAAAAAAAAAAATGTTGTTTTCAAAATTTGAAGTGTCCAATACAAATATATATAATATTGATTTGAATTTAAGGGAAAAAAGAGAGGATAATAAGTATAGACGTGGATGTATTTTGGTTCAATGAAAATGAAAATGAAAATGAAAAGAAACAGGTTTAAGACATGTTTGGATGAGAAGAGAATTGTTGTATGGATCGGAGATATGGATGCATGCAAAGCAAACGTCTTTTTCAATCCAACTAGCTAATGCAAAATGGAGTTATGATGACCATGGAACACCTATCTTAATTAATTTCTCCGACAGCAACTCTCTTTCTCTCTCTTATAGTTATACGGCCAAATTTCGATGATGTTAACTTATGGGTCTAGTTTCTTGCCCATGGCTTTTCCACTTTGCCAATTTTGTCACTCAAACTAGCAATCTTTTCTTTTTTACAAAGATCATAGTTTCTACTTATTCAGATTTTCGATTGGGACACTTCATTGCTTAATAATTCACATCAATTCTTTTTTATATTAATATTCAAATATATATGTAATTAGCTATTAGATAATGTTTTAAGAACTATTTAAGAGTTATTGTAACTAAATATTTTTTTTTTATTATTTTTCGCATGAATTACATAACTCAATTTATTAATTAAAATATTAAATATTTTAAAACATATATTTTATCATTATATATTAATATAAAAAATAAAATATTTGAAAAAATGAGTTACCATCGTTAACATGTTTTTTTCCTATATGATTATTTGGATAATATGATTTTATATAATTTTGAAAAAATGAGTTTTTATTTTTATAAAAGTACTTAGAGATATTATTATATAATAATAAAATATTTGAAATACTCGTAGAATCAGTTAGAAAGCTAATAACGGTTTTTGAAAACTAACACGGGTTAATCTTTTTATGTTCGTGACTTACCATCTTTCTTTTTCTTACATAATTGTTTTTCATTAAATTTAATTTTTCTGATGTCATGGTTTATTTCATTTTGTTTAAACGACTCTCATTTTCAATAAACTATAGATAATTTTTAAAAAAATATATTTTGAAAAGAAATATATATACATAGAATCTTGAAATTTGAAAATCTTAAATTGTTTTTTCTTTCTAATATATAATTAATTAACCATTTTTTTACAAAATAAAAGAAATATGAGAACCTTTATACTCTAATTTGTTTCTTTTTCTTTTTTTTTTTAAATTGGAAAGATAGCACCATCCTAAACTAATGATCTTCTCATTTCAATTTAGTTTTCTTAATGATAATTAAAATGGTGACATTTGATATTGTTCATGGTTATGTTGAGTTAATAATAATAATAATAATAAAAGAAGTTTATAATGAGGGGGACAAGTTGCAGTTGAGATGAATGGTGGAAGACCTTATAAATGACATAAGCTATGTATACATATATAAATACATAAAATGGTCCCTATATGTTTATATATTGAGGTTGAAGAGTCATGAGTCGTCTCTAAGCTCTGATGCAAGTGTGACTTTAATGAGCAAAGAGGGGGGCTTGTTTGAATGAAGGGTTGCTGTTGTTGTATATACATATATGTATGTATTTCATGTGGGCCTTTAATTTTGCTTTCTCTGCCTGCACCTTCAAATCGATCCAATTGATATGCATTGTGGGTGGCCCCGACCGAAGATGGTGACATATCCTACAAAGCTAGAATTATGAGGTTTTGGAGTCGAGGAATAATTGCAAAATGGGACAAGCATGCAACCCACCTTACCCCTCCTACACTAGATTCAATTTCCCATTTTCACTTCTTTTTATTTCATTTTCCCATCTTCATTTTCAAATTCATTCATTCATTCATTAAACTTATATAATCCAATCCAATCCAACCTTGTAACAATAAAACTCACTCTCATGCCATGGCTCCACAATATGAGGAGGGTTTACTTTTTAATAATCATTGTACTCCTCTATGAGGGTACACCCATTACCTTAATTTCCTATAGCTACTTTCTTAATTTCCTCGAATTAATTATAATATTAATCATATTGTCCATGCCCTCGTGTAGAATAAATACATCATGACAAAAATCAAACTGTAACCATTAAATTATCAACTATGGTAAGCTTAATTAATTACAAATATTAATCAGTTAATTATAATGAATCAATTCATCTTCTTCATGAGGACCACTTAATTTAACAGACAATTAATAATAGTCATCACCCATCACCCATCAAGAACTCACTTACCAGTTACCATGGTCCTAGAGAGAGACTCAGTAATTTCATTTAGGTCAGGAATCCGGTAAATATATATTTCACTGCATGCTCTTAACTCTCACCACCTAACCCTAGTTTCATTTTTGTTCCTTAAACCTTCCCTAGCTAGTTGAATTATTTAAATAATATAACATAATCATATTTTTTCTCATAATTTTTTAAGTAACCCACTATAAAATAAGGTCTAATTTTTAAAATTACTCAATTTTTAATAATCAATAACAAGACTGGAATGGATGACGTCATTAGATCGACATAAATTGAAAAAGCTACAATAAAGAAAGAATTCAACCTCAAGTACTTTTACTGTATATTAATAAATTAAATAAATAATAGAATATATATAGAATAGGATCCGTCGTCTCTTTTGACATTCCCGTCCATCGTCCACACCTTTCTCTCTCTATACCTATCTATCTATCTCTCCCAAGAACATTATACTATTCTAGCTAGAGTTAGGGTTTTGATTCCTTGTTCTTCCTTTAATATATTTAATAATAATAATTATTATTATTAAATATAAACGATGGAGAAGAGCAATAGTGATCATCATCATCAGTCGACTAATATCACCCATGACTTTATGAGAGTAGAATCCTTTTCTCAGTTACCCTTCATCCGACCACCCCCTCCTCCTACTCCCCTTTTCAAAGAAAAACCCCTACGCCTCTTCGGCATAGAATTCAACGGTACTATTTCTACTACTACCACCGATTCTACCGGTGACCAAATCCTTAACGAATTAGAAAATACCGACAAAGAACAAGACCAAGACGGTTCAAACCCTAACGATGTCGCCACCGCTGCAGCAGGAGAGATAATGACCATCGCCAATGGTAACAATAATGGCAATAGGAAGTTCGAGTGTCATTATTGTTGTAGAAACTTCCCCACTTCACAAGCTTTGGGCGGCCATCAAAACGCTCATAAAAGAGAACGCCAGCACGCTAAACGCGTCCATCTCCAATCCGCCGCCGTTCTTCACGGTGCTTTAGGTGGCTGGCCATCGCCAATTCCTCCCTCCTCCATCGCTTATCACTCAAGGTTATAAGTAAATCTTATTAATTAATTAGGTCATGAGTGTGTTTTTCGTTAATAATAATAATAATTACCTTAAAGTGCTTTATTATTTGTAAACCATAATTGGTACTATTTATGGGTTATTAACTTATTAAATATCTTAGGTTGTACGAAAATCATCATGGATCTTACTACACTCATCCGCCGCCAATAAACGGGAGTCCATTGGGTCTGTGGCGAATCCCAACCGTCCAAACTTCTTCATCTTTTCATCGTGACCGTCATTCCATGCCCATGTTCACGGATCTCAACGAATCATTCAGGCAGCCGTCGTCGGCGCCGCCACCACCGTCTTTGATGATCGGAGGACCTGTAGCCGGTCCTTCGCTACGACACTTTTACAAACACAAACCGGCCGCAGTTCAAGATCACCACGTCAGCTTGGATCTTCACCTATAGGCAATTCTCTCTTCTTTCTTTCTTTTTTACAGAATCTTATTACAATGCTAATTTATCGATATTACCATTTATTAGATTGGATAAGATTTTTCTCAAGATAGCTTAATTATCGTTTGACATTGTGAGCATTGTTATTTTAGCGATGTTGTACTTTCGTCTTTTAATATTCAGTAGAGTTTGATTTAATTAAAATGTCTGCAACTTGCTAAAAAAATAAACCTCATTCCAAACAAGACTTTTCATGTGGTCCCATACATTGAATTTTCCATTTGTAGATGTAAGTATATGTAGTACTTGTTGTAGCTTACAAATGTACTGAATGATGAAGCATCTTAAGGTTTTGTCACATAAATTAATTAATACTTTTAACATTTTTTTTATTTAAATAATTTTTAAAACTACAATTTTATTTTTAAAGGTCAAAAAAATAAATTTATTACCGATTTACTAATAATTACATATTAACATGTATAAAATATGTTTGAAAAATGTGATTTTTCAAAAACTAAATATAAAACAATTAGAGCCTAAAAATGGCTCCTTGTGTAAAACTCACACAGATTCTTACACCACAATGCATGTGTGATAAATTTAGGAATGTCAGAAGGAAAGAAATCATCCAGAAACTTTTATGTTTAAATTTTTCTATATACTATTAAGGTAAATTACATTCTTATTTATACAATAGAAATTCAGTTACATTGTTTTATACTTATTATTTAAACATATAATATTTCTAATTATATTTACACTCCCTTTAAATTGGGAGATACAAATTATGTTTCCCTAACATACAAATCTTTAAATATAGTCCTTGGTAGCGATTTGGTTAAAACATCGGCAATTTGGAACCGTGATGGAATGTGAGAAAGTTCAACTACCCCATAGGTAACAAGAATGTTGATCAACGTTGTTGGGAACCTGTACATTATCATGAGAAGCAAAACAAGATCTATATTGAGGTGAGAACCTTTCATAAGATACGAAATTATCAATCGAGTGTTAAGTACAAGATCTTTGTCCTCTTCTCAAAGCAATAGATAAGTTAAGAATATCATCATCAACATAACTATGATCAAGTGAAATGCTAATACCCGAGTGTTCTTGTGGAGTTGGATTCAGCCCGACATTGACGATTGATGTGATAAAAAGTGTGTTTGGTCTTCAGATGACATCGATTTAGGAGTATATGTAGAAGTATAAGTGGAAGAGGAAGAAGTAAGAGTGGTAATAGTAGCGGAAGATGGAGAATTATCAAATTGTTCTATAATGGGAGTGGAAGATTGTGCAAAATATTGATATTCATCTAGATTCTCCTCCTAAATATCGGAAGCCAAAAAATAAGGTTAATTCTCAAAAAATGTAACATCCATGGTGGTGTGTTATTAGTGGAAGGAGAATAGCAACGATATCCCTTTTGGAATGGTGCATAACCGATGAATATGCATTTTTCGGATTTATGATCAAGTTTGTTTCTATTGCGATGGATGTGAACAAATGATTAACACCCAAACACTTTAGGAGGAGGGTAGAAGAAATTAGTTTAGCGTGTGAAAAGAATGATAAATGACATTGGACTGGAGTTTGAAATTTTAGTATTTTTGAAGACATTCGATTGATAAGATAAGCTGTTGTAGAGACGACATCCCCACAAAAATATTTAAGTACATTAGACAAAAATAAAAGAGATTGTGTAACCTCGAGAATATGGCAATTATTGCGTTCGACAACCCCATTTTGTTGAGGTGTGTCAAGACATGAACTATGATGAACAATGCCTTTAGTAGAAAGAAATTGACCAAGAGTGTGATTAAAAAAATCTTTGGCATTGTCCGTTTTTATGGTAAGTATTCCACATTTGAATTGTGTGGAATTGTTTAAAAATTTCGTTGACTTCTTATTTTTCTTTCATTAGAAATAACCAAGTCAAACGAGTGTGATTATCCACAAAAGAACCAAATCAACGTTTACTAGTTAAAGTTTTTTTTATCGATGGACCTCAAACATCAATGTGAAACAATGAAAATGGTTTAGAAGCAATGTACGATAATAGAGGAAAAGGAACACGACAATGTTTAACAAATTGATACACTTCACATTGAAATGAACTAAACTTTGCATTAAGAAACAATTCGGAAAAGAATTTACAAGATACATGAAATTATGGTGACATAATCTATAATGTCATAACATGATTTTAGCATTTTGATCAGAAGTGACATTAAAAGCAGTAGAAAGCAAACTAGAGGCATAAGATAGATTTCTGCGTAGAACATAGAGTCCTGAACACAACTCTATATTGTCAATCGTCGTTACCGAATCTGTATATTGAAACACACAATAATGAGAATAAAAATTAGCATTGCACTCACTAGTGAAAAGTGCCCAATTACCGAGAGTTGTCTCCGAGAGCATTCTAACACTCTTGGTAATATTATTTTTGCCGAGAGCTTTATTCTACATTCAGTGATAATTCGTTTGTTACTAAGAGCATTCATTCGTCCTTGTAAATATTTCTTATTACCGAGAGAATTTCCTATTGATCTCTCGACAATATTCATTTAATAATTTTGTCGAGGGCTTTATTGGGTGCCCTCGGAGAAAGTTATTTATTTAGGGCCTGTCCGAAATAGGCTTATTTGGTTTATTTTTGATAAAGTGACCAAAAAACCGGTATGAAATAGGGTTAAATTTATTTAGGTAGAATAGATTTTGAGACAATTAAGTCCCCATATGTGTTAAGAATTATAAAGGGTGCCATTGAATAAAAAACACTAGGCAACTCCTCCCGCCATTTCCCCTGCTCCTATCTCTCTCTAAGGACGTTTTTTCCAAATTCAGATTGATCGTCTTTAAGCTTATTTCTGCGGCTATATCATAGATTAGGACGCACGCAGCTAGGCAACGATAAGATTCAACATATCCACGTTTCCTTCGACTTTCCACCGCTTCTGTCTTTAGATCTGAAAATCGCTAGGCAACAGTAAGATTCAACATTAACACGCTTCCTTCGACTTTCCACCACTTCTCTTTGTCTCTAGATCTGAAAATCGATTGAGCTGTTGAAATCTACGGTAATATTTCTGATGTCGCGGCTAAATTAATTTCTTTTTGTTATTAGGGTAATAGAAATGTCGTATAAGCCAACTGAGTCTCGGTATCATGATGTCGCTCGTTGGGATGCACATCCAGAACAGTCAAGGTTCTTCCTGGAATTGTTAGCAAAACAGAAGAGGGAAGGGCGACTCCTACGAGGAAATCCCACGACCACTCATTACAATACAATGATTAAAACTTTTTGGAATGAATTTTAGATTCACCACGTGAAGGCCCAATTGAAAAACTATTTCTCCACCAAGAAGCAGCTATGGAACTTGGTGTGCTGGGTCCACAATTGCATTGGTATCTCATGGGACCATGAAAGGAAGATGGTCATAGCGAGTCCTAAGTGGTGGGATGTGAACAAGGTAAGCTCAATGATAGTATGTGTTCTATTGTACAGATTCATTTGATTTTTAATCATGTAGGAGCGTAAGTGGTTATCATCTTTGAAGGACAAAGTTATACCCGACTATAATCTGTTGGAAGAGGTTTTTAGAGGCCAACATGCTGAGGGCCTTCACTTGCGTGATCCATTGGTTCCACGGGTTCCCCCAAACGAAGGAGTAGGGGATTCTTCGCATTCGGAGGATGTTCATTTCAGTGATCCCTAGGAAATTACAAACCCAAACAAGGTAGTTGAAGATCGTAGGAGAACTAATACTACTCCATCCTTAGACAACAGCAAGAAGAAGCAAAAAGGCAAATCCTTAGACATCAAGTCCTCCACTCCGGTTGTCCAGCACATTGAAGAGCTCATGTTAGACATCTTTGACAAGTTGGACGAGAGGAGATCACGTAGATAAGTGGAGATGTCCAAGACCATTGAGAGTGTAACAACTACATCTACACCTACACTTGCAACCTTTGAGGAGGTGATACTTGTTCTCTTGAATGAAATGATGATGGATGTTACTTCAGACATGTTCCAACAGGCACAGGATATGTTCATAGAAAGCAAGTACACGAGGGTGGTCCTGCTCCGTCAAAGGCCAGAGACAAGGTGGGCATGGCTTTTGAAAACTCTAGATAGGCGCAAGACGCATGTTTCAACGCCCTCCAAAAACCATGGCCCATCAAGTAGTCAATGATGTTTGTTCTCCCATCCAATTGTGTGTTCACTCCGAGACAATTTCATTTCAGTTCGTCATGTTTGAATGTTAATTGTTGTGTGTTGAGGATTTTCGGTTATTCAATTTCGTTTAGTATGTTGTGTGATTGTTGTGTGTTGATATAAATTCATGAAAGAAAAAGTTAATTCTCCAATTAATAAACAATTCATAATTTAGCACTATAGGTAAAAGCATACACAATTTCAACCGTTGATGATTCTACATGATTCTGATTTTGAGTATTATGAAATCAACTGTCTTCAACCAAAACCATCTTCATTTAGAGGCATTACATTACAAAAACCAAATTATATACATTAAGGGCCATCATCTGAATTCATAGATTGTTCTTGCTATATTGTCACGATCCACATTCCAATCCTCTTCACGAAGGGCTTCAGGGAAGGTGATCTATTGAGGTCGATGCTAACATCGTCCTCTTCCTCTACTTGTTGTTCAACAGACTCCAAGTAAATGTCATTCATGCGTCTGCGAACGAAGTTATGAAGAGCTGCAGTTGAATCAATGATGGCCAACTGTTTCCAGACTTTGAAACCAACAAGAGAATAGCCTTTTTGAACAATATGTCACTTATTTTTCCAGACGCCGAACATCCTCTCAATCACTGATCTTAAGCCCGAGTGGATGAGATTGAAAAACTCTTCTGAATTATCCGGTGCATTGTGTTCAAATTCATGAGGATGGTAACGCCTATATCTATATGGCGCCATGAACCCTGGCTTGTTCACATAGCCGCTGTCACATATGTAGAATTTACCTGTAAAATACATCATTCAGCTTCATGAAAACGCATATGAGGCTACACGTGTGACACATTTACTTGAGAGTGGCTCTGGAAAATGCAATGTTTCTGTGGTTCTACACGTATTTAGCACATGAGTGTCATGGTAGGACCCCTCAACACCGGATGCGAAGTACGTGAACAACAAATCGTGATCACAAATAGCGAGCACATTGGTAGTAGGGATACGTGGACGGCCATGCCAATTTATGAATTCAACTGATGGAGGATGCATGGGAACATGTGCTCCGTCGAGCACCCCGATACATCCTTGTACTTTAAAAATGAGTTAATTAATTAAAAACAAACTGAAGACAATGGTTGTCCAGATACGTACCTGGAATGCGCGGAGAATGGGCGAAGGGAGTGTGAACTTGTGGTACACCCTAGTTTGATCCACAGGTCTTACCTCATCTACGTACAGTCGATGGAGAGGTACCAGCATCCTCGACAGAATTCTGGACATGGTATCCTTCATGTGTCCAAACGTGATTGAAACTCTAGCCATGCCTCCGGCATACGCAAAGTAGTTCAATGTTATTATAACTTTTTTTTCTAGACATATAGAGCAACCCGTAGTGTTTACATGATAGCGATTTATGAAGACGTCTACAAGTTCTCGCAAGTAGTTGGTATTCATCCTTGTGGTCTTCATACACCTCTGGTTGCTTTGTAGACACTCCATTACGATTTCGTAACTACGAGAAGAGATCAATCTAGGTTGTCGGGGGATTGACCTTGAGTTGGAAGGAAGACTCGCCTCAAGGGTTGCAAGTACACATATCATCCCCGCCACATAGTAGCCCAATTCGATATCCTCGTCTTCATTGTTGTCCATCTCTCACGGTGGTTTCAATAGTGTGAGTGGTAACATCTGCCCCAACAAGGATAACGCTGGGTGTTGTGGTAGGTATGGAGGTAGTTGAATTTAATGATCATTAAATCTTCTACAAGTACAAAGTGGTAAGTGAAGAAAATTAAAGGGTTGTTCCTATATGGTGGTAAATGAAAGTGGAAAATTATAGACGGTGTGGTAAATGAAAGCATAATGAATAAAGACCTATTTGGTCATATTTTTTAGAAAATGATTTTTTATTATAAATTACATTAATATAAAAAATGAAAGAAGAAGTGAGTAGAAATTTTTAAAATGGGGTTTTATAATTTAAAATTTAAGAAAAGTGGTAAGGGTAAAATGGTATTTATATAGAGTAATAAAGTGGTTGAATAGATTGAAGTGATGAGAAGAATGAGAGAGAGAAAACCAAATTTAATCCAAAATAAACTATTTAGGACAGGCCCTTACGCTCTAACTTTCTTCCTATCTCTCTTCTTCCTCGGTGATTTCTGCTCCCCCAAATTTTATCTCTTACCGATTTTCTTCCATAAGGTTTCATCTCTCGTCGATTTTCTCTCCCTGTTACGATTATTAACTAATCGTCGGCTCATCTTCTGTCGATCGACAAACCCTACCCTAATGCGGAAGTTGGTATTTATTTGTGCAAGGAATTAGTGGAAGCATCTCATCTTCCTTTGATTGCGTCGTTGATGCAAAAGAGTAGAGCCTGATATTGTGGATCGCAATTGAAGGTTAGTGGTAGGATTATTAGGGTTCAACTTTGTTGTTCTTGAATTTTCTTTTAACCTGGATTGTGATATATGGTTTCAATCGTAGAATGCTAACAATGATAATGATGATGATGATCACTATAAAAGTGATGACAGTGCTGAATTTTTGGAAAAACTTCTTTATTGGATTTTGATTTTATCTAACGATTACAGATTATTTTTATCTTTTACTTTACGTTTATTGTTAACTATTGGAATTGTTAGAAAATATGCCCATTTCTTTCTCTTCTAATGATGAGTTGTTGATATCAAGAATAAATGGCGATTTCCTTGAGGAGTATTAAATTTGCCTAAGCTGAGAGAAGAAGGTACGTGTTTGGATCTCTAAATTAATGTTGTGCAAATTACCTCAGTTTATCTGATTGAAAATTTATTATTTTCTTCATCTAAATGCGAAGATTGACGAATTGTTGATGTGTTTTCAGTGAATGAAACATTATTGAATGTTAAGAACTATATATTGTAGATAAGTAGCCACTCTCGATCCTATCTGTATATTAGTTATTTCTATGAAATAATATTGTTTGAGTGTTATTAATATGTCAAACTTGAAATCTAGAATTCAAATGGTCCCTCTAAATGTTTGATCTATTCTTGTAAATGGGGTGTGTTGTGTGTTAATGGTATTTTTAATTTGTGTATAATTTTTGTGTGAAATTATTTGGTTTAAATAGGTATATACAATTTACAATCGTTTTTTTTTTAACTCATCATCTGCTCTTGGTAAATATATATCATCTTCTAAATTATTTCTCAATATGTACAAGATCTCGATTGCAACCTATTTTTTTTAATTAAAGTAGAACTAGAATTACACCCTACAGCCATGCCCCCCGCTTAAACTCAAAGCGCTTTCAGATTCTAGAATAAGTTGCAATCGAGATCTGGTACATATTAAGAAATAATTTAGGATTAATATAAACTAAACCAAACCCAAATATTTAATTGACGTTCCATTAGCGATTTTAATTCAAGGAATATCTTGGCATTGTGTAAATTAAATAAAACTGATTTGTCACCCTTCATATGATTAGAAGCACCTGAATCAATGATCTAATTTCCAATTTTTTTATTTAATTCACAATGCATGCCTCATTTTTCGTTACTGCCAAACATGTCCTAACCATTTTTTATTAAAATCATTTTGCTCTACAATTCTGGAACCAAACATGGTTAAACTATTGCCAACTGATTCAGATTGAGAACTATTGTTTGTATTTTGGGCGGAAACAAACATCCTTGACTGACTATACTAGTTGAGTGACTGGATGAACCGGTCATCGTGGAAAAGTCCATAGACCCAAATAGACGTTTCATTTCCTGCAACTGCTCTTCAGATCCTTTGTGTGACCAGTTTTACGACAATACTCACACTTATGTCGGTTGAACTTCCCACCAGATCTAGGGTTTCAGCTTAGCTTCATTTTGTGATACAGTACAAAATATTCTACGATTGGAGAAACGACAGACGATTTATGATTTACTTGAATATGAAGCTCTTCTTGTTGAACTTAAAAAACACTTCATCCATACTCGGCGTGGGCTTCATCGCTGTTATCCGACATCTAACCGGTTGAAATACAAGTTTCAAGTCGAAGAGGTATTTGTAAATTCTTCTTCTCTTGGTATTTCATTTATAAAGTTCAATATCATTTGTAAAATGCCACTAGTTGTCTTCAAAAGAGTCAAGAGTACTAAATACTCTTTTATGTTCATTGAATCTCTCTACTTGAGTTTGTGTATGATTAATTTAACTTGAAATATTTTAGAGCAATTATCAATACAAGAATATCGAAATTTAGCTTTATTCCAAATTGATTTTGCTGTTAATTGATTTAGATAGTTTTTCCCTATTTTTGGAGTCATTGAATTAAGTAGTCATGACATAACTTGATGGTTCCATCTATTCCATTATTCATAGTTTGAATGTAACTTTGGACTAGGAGGAATTTCAGTGATAAATTTCTCATTTCCTTTGTCATAAATGTATTCGAAATGCTTTATCCCATGTCATACAATTCTTATCATTTAACTTGTAGGAGGTGATGTAAGATCCTTTAATAGATTTTGCTATACTTGTCAAATGGTTAACTTTTGTGACTAGAAGTGAATTACCTAAATTAAGGGAAGTTTCTGCAACACGAGGAGAAGTTGAAGATGATATTGTTTTAGATTTATGCAATGTTTTATAACTTAACTTATCACTTAATTTAATATATTAAAATTTTATTTAATATAAGCATGTTTGATAACACATCATTATAATTAGAGGTGAGCAAATGGGTAAAACCAATCTGATTTGTCCGATCCGTATTATATCCAAATTAAGTTTATCCAATCTGTAATCCAATACATTTTACTAATTAATACGGATACGGATTGGATTGAAAATGATTTGGATAATCTAAACTAAAAAATATTTATATATATTAGCTTGAAATTAGTCAACAATTTTTTTTTTAATTTTTTTAAAAAAAATTCGAATTTTTTATTATTATTAAATTTGAATCTAAAAAAATAATAAAAAAATAATAAAAAAAAATTAAAAAAAAAATAAATATGGTTGTCAAGTAATGATAAGTAAAATATATATTATATTGAGATTAAATTTAATTTAAAGAAAATTAATTAAAAAATATATTTTTATTTAGATAGTTTGGATAATTTGGATAATCCTAATCCAATCCGATTTAATTCAATCCAAACTCAATCCGATCCGATCTCAGTCCAATCCGAAATATTCAATATGAATTAGTATTTAGGATTCGGATTGGATTTGATTTTGGATTAAACCACTCAATGCTCACCCCTAATTATAATCACTTATTTTTATAGACTTCAATAGAAACAGGTTAAAAATAATAAGCCGAAATAGGAAGCTTATTTTAAAAGTTAAAACCCAACACAGAACTTTTAAGAATAAATCCAAAAGACCTATTTACCCTTATAATTTTAATAAAATTACCTACTATATATATACGTGGAATTATTAGGTTTTCACTTTCATTATCTTCATTTATATCTTCTCTTTTCTTTATCTTCTATCTCTCATATTCTCTCTCAACGACACCGGCACATAAGAGTTTATTTGTTCTTCATTTATTAGTGTTAATTGATTGTTGACCTCCAGGATCTATGTCCACTGCTTTCAATTACTGGGCAAAATTTCTAATTTCCTTTCATCTCCCTGTATTCGATTGAATCAAGTAAGTTTTACTTTCTCTAATCTTTTAGATTTTCTTTTATTAGATTGATCTTGATAGGATGTCTATATATGAAATTATATGTTCTTTCTGTTTCAAACATTTATTTGATTAAATAATTTTTTTTGTTATATTATTTGATCTAGTGTTTTTTCATTTGTTAATTGTTATTCTTCTTGTTTGACTGCAATTCTAAATAATTTAATGTTCATTTCTATTGGTATAGAAATAGTTTAAGAAGAGAGTAAGAAGAGAAGAATATAGATAAATTTAGGGAACAATCATTATTTTTGTTCTTATAAGGTGTTTGACATAATGCATCTGTATTGTTTGAGATACTAATTACATGTGGTTTGATGTGGGGTTATTATATATATATTTGAACATAAAAAGTAGAAGTAAATCAATATCCCATCTATCAAGACCTGAAGAGAAGGAACCTGTATTTATTTTGTATATAGTTATTGGAAACTATGAATAACTGAAGAGAAAGAACCTATATTATTTGTAGAAAGTCATCAGAAATTAATAAGTACTTCTTTATGATTCTAATTAAGAGAATGTATATGTATTCATTTGTCTTTGGACAACTTAATAGAATGTAGACAATTTAAGATAAAGTATCAGCATCGTAGTACATATTGGTCATGATTTACCATTTTTTTTCTTTTTTCTAACCAAGAGGCTTTTATGATAAAAATCTGATTTAGTTTCTTTTTTGTTTTATTAGAGACTTATTTGCTTATTTATTTATTTCATTATATAATCATATATGTATCTTATATTGTACTTATTTGTTGATAGGTTATTACAAATAAAATGACTGATAATATGTAGAGAGTAAATTGGAAAGATCCTGAACTTTTAAAATTATATTTAGATGTTTGTATTAAAGAAGATAGGAGCGGAAATAAAGATGGAAATATTTTTAAGAAATGTTCATGGAATATAATTAGCCATAGTATTAAAGAGAAAAAATGACTTATATTGAGTTAAGACAATTAAAAAATCAATGGGATTACATGAAAAAAAAAGTATGGCATTTGGGAGAAAATAATTAATAAAATTGGAAATGGATATGATCCAATTACAAATACCGTTAGATGGACTTTGAAGAGTGTGCAAAATATATTAAGGTGAGTTATGAGATTTTTAATAGTTTATCATATTTAAAAGTGGAAAAAAATATATTGACATATATGAAATGTTGATTTATTTTATGATATGTTCATCCTGATGCAAAACAATTTAGATATGCCGAACTATAATATGCAGATGAGATGAAGGCATTATTTGATGGTATTGGAGCTATTGAAAAAGATGTTTGGGGTCCTTCTATGGAGGGACCACCACCATGTCCTCCAAAGAACACCAGAATCGTTGATGTTGATTTGGATATAGAGATACCTAGTAGTCATGTATCTCCCGCTAACATCGAACTTTCAAAGCATAAACGACAGAAGACAAACAAAGATGAGAGTATTTATGATAATATATTAGAAGTTCTTAAGAATTTAAAAGAGTCGGATCAACCAAACATAGAAGAATGCTCCAAAGTTCTTGATGACATGTTTGATGTGAATGATCCCTTATACTCTATTGCGGGTGCAATTCTTTGTGATAATAAAGCAAATAGAGAATGGTGGATGCTCCTTAGTAAGAAAATATTTGAAGCTAGTAAACAAATTGGCTTCTTGTGGTAGGAAAGAAGATGAGTTTAATATAAAATATATATTGGATAATATGGAGATTTGTTTTTGTTTAATTTTGAATTTGGAAGATCGTTTGTTAGTTTAATTGGATTTATTTAATTACATTCATTTATATTTGGTTTAGTTCATATTTTTATTTATATTTTATTAGTTTTATTGTGTTTATATTTTTGTTTTACAAGTTTTATTGTGTTGGAAAATCAAGTATTTGATATGTTGCTTAGAAATAAAAGGATAGAAATTGTCACTCTAAAGTACCTAGTTTTTCTTAAGGAGAAAAAGGCGAGCTGGTCGAAGACCGGACGCAGTTTCTTTACTTAATGGAGCTAATTATGTAAAAGAAATTATTGAAGGAAATTCAGCTCATTGTCAAGAAATACTTAGGATGAAGAAATAAGCTTTTGTAGAGATTTACTCTATTTTTAGAGAAAAATGATGGTTAAAAAATAGTCGTTATATTTCGATAGAAGAAAAGATGGCAATGTTTTTAATTACTTTAAGTCATAATTTTCGAATAAGGTTTGTCAAACGAAGATTTAGTCATTCAACGCAAACAATTAATTTCTATTTTCATGAAGTGTTAATTGTTATGATACAATTCTCTAAGGAGATTATTGTTCCTACTACGATTAACCAAACAATATCTCAATGTACAAGGTATCGACGTCTTCGATAATGTAATGTTTAAATATTAATATATATATATATATATATATACTTTTCAGTTTTTATTTCATAATTTATTTTAACTTTTATTTAGGGGCACTAGGTGCATTAGGTGCATGTCGTTGTTCCGAGAAATGAGCAAGTTCGATATAGAGGAAGAGGAAAGGGGAAATGTTATCAAAATGTATTAGCTATTTGTGATTTCGATATGATATTTATATTTATTTGGGCGGGATGGGAAGGAGTGACACATAATTCTAAGGTGTTAACTGAGACGATGCGTAATCCATTGTCAAACTTTCCTTTTCCAGCATCAGGTAAATTGTTATTCTATATTTTAAAACTATTTATTTATATTAATAACTTTATATATGTTTATTTTCAACTGTAGATGAATATTATTTATGTGATGCTGTATATACTCATACTTGAGGATTTATGTCCCCCTATCGAAATGTGCGTTATTGGCTCGCTGATTTTCAACGAGGTGGTCGAGCTCGAACGAACGAAGAATTATTTAATCAAGCACATGCAAAATTAAGAAATATCATTGAACGTACATTTGGTGTATTGAAAGCTCGATTTCCAATATTGAATAAGATGGTGTCATACAGTTTTCAAACCCAAAGAAATATTGTTATTGCTTGTGCAGCGTTGCATAATTTTATCAGAAATAGATTCAGGACCGACTCATTTTTCGAACAATATGAAGTTGATAATGTGACTCAAAATAATCAACAACGATGGACTACAATGATGAAGTCATCGAGACCAGCAGATCAAGCTTTTATGATTAATTTACGTGAACAAATTGCAAATAAATTGTCTAATATGTGAGTGAATTTGAAAGAATTATTAATATTTTGTTTTTTATTTAATATTTAATATTTAATATTTAATATAAATTACATTTATCTGATTATCTAATTGAATATTTTTAATTTACTAATTAATATAAACAATATATAAGGGTATAATAGTATTAATGTACTTGGTTCATATATTAATTTTAAATATTATCAAATCAACTCACATATTCAGTACTTAAATTTATGGTGTTTCTATTTAATAATTTAGTTGTGATTTTTAAATATTTAAGTCATTCAGTACTTAAATTTCAGTATTCAGATCTTAATTTTTAGTTTTATTAAACACAACTTTAGTCATTGTTGATATCTGAAAGAGGATACATGTGATGCTGAAAACTATTGTGGTTTTTAGGAATTGGATTGTCGGAAGGAAGATAAATAGATCTGAGATTTGGACTACTAGAAAGATTAAGCGAGACAGTTATTGAAGCGATTACAAAGGTAACTGATTTGATACCATGATAGATTTAGAATGTTAAAAAGAAAGAAATCAGATAGACTTTTCTGTGTCAAAATTTTTATATGCTGTGAATGCATATTACACTCTTATTTATACAATAACAATTATAGGCATATAATATTACATTGCCTTATACTTATTATTTAAACATTTAATATTTCTAATTATATTCACAATATGAGTATATATAGGTCGGATGGTTGGTTTACAGGTTGACCCGTCTTTAAGACTTGAACTTATAAGTGTAAAACTTTAACAAACTATTCTACATAACTTTTATATTATAATTTCGACCAAATATTTTTATAAACATACGCAAATGAACTTGCGACTTTTTTTTATTTTTTATTAATTCCTTTAAGTTATATTTTTATATATTAGATGATGATGTTTTTTAATATAAGTTGAGTATTTTTTTAGTGTTTAGTTATATAAATAATATAATAATACATAATAAAGATTAATGTTCAAATCTTGTTAGGCGTAATTTTAAAAATATTATAAAAAATATTATGAAGAAATAATTGTGATTAAATATGTAAATATTAAGTTGGTTTCCGAAGTGAAGGTAAAAATTGATAAAAATTGGTTGTAAACTTTAACAAAATTGATAAAAGTTGGTTTTCCATTGGAGCTACAAACGATATTTGATGGTTGGCTAAAGTGAGTATAAATAGGTCGGTAATATTCAGATGGTTGAGCGCAAAATGATCGAAGTGAGGTCAAGGGATTAGTCATGTTGATACTGGTTGTTAAATATGTGAATGATTGTTGACCGAAATAAAGTTGAAATCACGAGATGAGAGGTCAAGTGAATAATTGTTGACCAATTAGATTGATGATTGATTTGCCGAAGTGAGGATACGAGCTCAGTAACAATGATATTGGTGATTAAATATATAAATAAGATGCTTAGTTAATCAAAGTGTAAAAATGAGGTCACGAGATGAGAGATCGATTGAATTGGTGGTTGGTTTACCGAAATAAGAGTAAGATGTTGGTAATGATATAAGATGGTTGTGATATAATATGCTAGAAGTGAGGGCAAAAGAGGTTGAAGATTGTTGGGTGTAGGATTAAGGTGAAGATATTAGTAATATGAGAGGTATATTAGGGAAAAAATGATATTGGTGATTAAATTAGATTGATGATTGACCGAAGTGAGAGTAAAAAATCAGTGATGACTGGATGCTTGTTTTCCAAAGTGAAGATAAAAGAGGTTTGGTAATGTTAAGATGATTGGGTGCAAAAATACTCGAAGTGAGGTGACGATATATTAGTAAAAGTAAAGGTTCATTGTGAACACAAAATATTGGTGGTTAAAATATGTGAATGAGATTGTTGGTTTAACCGAAATGAAAGTTATGTCATTAGATGAGAGGTCTCGATTGTATTGGTAAAAAAATCTATGAGATGGTTAGTAGACTGAAATGAGATCACAAAATTAGTAATAATTCATAGGGTTGGTAGTGGGTCAAGCCGAGATCAAGTCAGCTTGAGCTCGAGCTCGAACAAGTTTATATATTTGAGTTTGAGCTCGACTCGAATATTTACCTACAAGCTCGTCTCTGACTAAAAAAACTTAAATAAAATTAAAATTTTAAATATTTGTATAGAAAAAATATTTATTTTAAATTTTAAGTTTTAATATTAAAATAAATAAATAAATATATTATTTATTATTAGGCTCAAAAACCTCGACAAGACTTTGAGTAAGTATTTATATGAGCTGAGCTCGACTCAAATATTAAACGAGTCGGCTCGAGCTCGACTCGAACTCGGTCAAAGTCAAACTCAATTCGAGCTTTGATGAAGCGGCTCGCAAGCGATTCACGAGTAAATTGACTCATTTGCAGCCCTATAATAAGAGATCAATTGGAGAACAAAAGATATTGATGGTTAAAAATATGTGAATGACGATTGTTTGAATGACCGAAGTGAGGATAAGAGGTCGATGATCATGAGATTGTTGGTTTTGTCAGAGTGGGGGTAAAAGAGATTGATAATATTGAGATGATTGAGTTCAAAAAATGTTCAAAATAAGGTTACGAGATTAATAATATGAGAAGTTTATTAGGGAAAAAAATATTAGTGATTAAAATATGTGAATAAGATTGTTTAGTTTGACAGGAGTGAAAGTATGTCACTATAGATGATACACAAAGTGAAATCACGAAATTAGTAATATTAGAAGTCCATTGGAGAAAAAATATGTGGTTAAAATATGTGAATGAGATAGTTGGTTTGACCGAAGTGAAAGTGATGTCACGAAATGAGAGATTGATTGAATTTGTAAAAAAAATGTGATGAGATGGTTGATTTGTCAAAATAAGGTCACAAAATTAGTAATAAAAGGTCAATTGGTGAACAAATAATATTAATTGTTACAAATATGTGAACGAGGTTGTTGATGGGCTGAAGTGAGGGTAAAAAAGCGATGATGATGAGATGGTTAGTTTGACAAAGTGAGGGTAACTGATGATGATGAAACGGTTAGTTTGACAAATTGAGGGTAAGAAATGTTGGTAATGTTGAGATGATTTATTAAAAAAAAACATTTGAAATGGGTTACGAAATTAATAATATGTAAGGTCCATTCGGAAAAATGATATTAATGCTTAAAATATGCAAATAGAATGAGTAGGTTTGATCGAAATAAAAATTAAATTCCTAGATTTGATTAAAATGATAAATAAATATAGAATGGAATAATTGAAGTAATTGATTAATTGAAGTAAAATAAAACTCCAAATTATTTTAATATTTTAGATAATGAAATAATTAATATGAAGAAAATAATATTTTTAAAAATAAATTTTTAATCATTAATAATAATAAGATATTATATTATAAAAATTATTATGTAAAATAATATTTTAAATAAATTATTTAAAAATATTAAAATAAAAAAGTTAATATATTTAACATAATATTTTTTGTCTTACAATAATAATATTTTAAAATTACTAATAATGTTAAAATATTAAAATTATTTTAACTCCCTAATACGATAACTTAATTAATTGATGTGGTAAAGTCTATCATTAGATTTTTACTTATAAATATCTAAGATTGAACCATTCTTGTTTTTACTAGTCATTTTTTTTTTTTTGGAAAAGCTTAATGCGATCCTGATCATGATCCTTAATTGAATGCATATATTTTAAACTACATTCTTTCTTTTTAAATTATTGAAAATGATTGAGAGAAATAATTTGAAAAAAAAAAAAAATTCTCATCTACTCATTCTTTTTATATTTATTTTTTTTATTTTTTCAGTCTAACATGATAACAGGTCATTCTCTTTCTTATTTCGTCACTAAATTTTTCTCTCTTATCCCTTCTCTTAAATTATCCTATAACATATATTTTTTTAAATAATATTTGTTAGCATGTTTTTTTTTTCAATTCCTACAAAAGTAAACTCTATACTGGTAAAATTAGTTCACAGTCTTTTTTTTTTTCTTTTTCAAAAAGCTCATAGTCCATATCTATATATATATAATGATGCTTAATTTTTAAAGTGTCCGGATTGCCGGGTCGAGAGCTGTGGTTAATTTGGATACTTGGGTCGGATTGTGGGTTGACCCGTTTTTAAATTTAAAACGGTTAAAAATAAAATTAAAAATGCTAGAGGTATGTTTCGAACTTGCAACCTAACAAAACAAGTACAACTCTTTAACCAACTAGGCTACAAAGACTTTATATTTTAAATTCAACACCAAATTTGATAAACGCGGGACGTTTTAATATTAATATAAGTTCAACTTTTTAACTAACTAATCTATATATATATAATGATGCTTAATTTTTAAAGTGTCCGGATTGCCGGGTCGAGAGCTGTGGTTAATTTGGATACTTGGGTCGGATTGTGGGTTGACCCGTTTTTAAATTTAAAACGGTTAAAAATAAAATTAAAAATGCTAGAGGTATGTTTCGAACTTGCAACCTAACAAAACAAGTACAACTCTTTAACCAACTAGGCTACAAAGACTTTATATTTTAAATTCAACACCAAATTTGATAAACGCGGGACGTTTTAATATTAATATAAGTTCAACTTTTTAACTAACTAATCTATATATATATATAATGATGCTTAATTTTTAAAGTGTCCGGATTGCCGGGTCGAGAGCTGTGGTTAATTTGGATACTTGGGTCGGATTGTGGGTTGACCCGTTTTTAAATTTAAAACGGTTAAAAATAAAATTAAAAATGCTAGAGGTATGTTTCGAACTTGCAACCTAACAAAACAAGTACAACTCTTTAACCAACTAGGCTACAAAGAATTTATATTTTAAATTCAACACCAAATTTGATAAACGCGGGACGTTTTAATATTAATATAAGTTCAACTTTTTAACTAACTAATCTATATATATATATATAATGATGCTTAATTTTTAAAGTGTCCGGATTGCCGGGTCGAGAGCTGTGGTTAATTTGGATACTTGGGTCGGATTGTGGGTTGACCCGTTTTTAAATTTAAAACGGTTAAAAATAAAATTAAAAATGCTAGAGGTATGTTTCGAACTTGCAACCTAACAAAACAAGTACAACTCTTTAACCATCTAGACTACAAAGACTTTATATTTTAAATTCAACACCAAATTTGATAAACGCGGGACGTTTTAATATTAATATAAGTTCAACTTTTTAACTAACTAATCTATATATATAATGATGCTTAATTTTTAAAGTGTCCGGATTACCGGGTCGAGAGCTGTGGTTAATTTGGATACTTGGGTCGGATTGTGGGTTGACCCGTTTTTAAATTTAAAACGGTTAAAAATAAAATTAAAAATGCTAGAGGTATGTTTCGAACTTGCAACCTACCAAAACAAGTACAACTCTTTAACCAACTAGGCTACAAAGACTTTATATTTTAAATTCAACACCAAATTTGATAAACGCGGGACGTTTTAATATTAATATAAGTTCAACTTTTTAACTAACTAATATATAATGATGTTGAGTAAATGAATATTTGTGTCGGATTGTGGGTTAAAATTAAAATAAAAAATGCTATCCGTAATTTTTTTTCACGGTTTTTATATTATTACTCGTGCAAATGCACGGGCTAAATGCTAGTATAATAATATAATAGGCAATTTACACATGATTAAGATATGGTTAGATTTGAGATTATTTAAATAAATTTTAATTTGTTTTAAAAAATATGATAAAGGAGGTGGATTTTTTCTTAATAATTTTGATTATTGTGAAATTAAAAAAAAAATCAAACCATCAAAGCCTGAGTGTATAAAAATATTGATGGGCTTGTAAGAAAAGAATTGAGGCTTCCGAACTCATCTCAAGTGATCCATTTCCAGATAATATTATAGCTTTCCAAACTATGGGCCTAAAAATAACATAATCAGCCCATAAATATTGTTCAGTTCTTCGCAGCTATAAAGAGCAAGGAAATTAGGGTTTCATACCCTGATCGGATCAGAGAAAGAGTTCACAAGAGCAAAGAAAGATGCCTGCAGGACACGGTCTAAGGTCGAGGACGAGGGATCTATTTGCTCGTGGATTCAGGAAGAAGGGTACGATTCATCTAACCACCTATCTCAGAACTTACCACATCGGCGATTATGTCGACGTCAAGGTGAACGGCGCTATCCACAAGGGAATGCCTCACAAGTTCTACCATGGCCGTACTGGACGCGTATGGAACGTCACCAAGCGCGCCATTGGTGTTGAAATCAACAAACAGGTTCATTTTATCCTTGTTCCCATATTACAGTACCAGTTTATTATGCATAGTATGATTGTTTCAGCTGGGTTTCATCGATTATTTCATTATATATTTTTGTTTTCAAATTGAATTTTAGGGAATTCATTTCTATAATCTTGCTTGCTGTATCTGAATGGCTAGATTGGTTCATGGGCTATCATAAGCTAATCATAGTTTTGACAAAAGACACTATTTTTTTTAGGAAAACTAGTAATGTAACTTTTAAAGGATGTTTGTGATTTGGTAATATCTTGATTCTCCCATTTTACAGTATCAGTTTATGCATAGTATGGCCTTTTCAGCTGGATTTCATCGATTATTTCATTATATATGTTTGTTTGCAAATGATGTCCTATTGATTTCATACTAATTGAATTTTAGGGAATTCATTTATGTTTTTGAACAGTTAAGTATAAGAGTAAATGTTGTAATTTATGTAAATTTGTGAAGTCCAATTGCTATAATCTTGCTTGCTGTATCTGAAAAGCTAGATTAGTTCATGCTGCATCATAATCTAATCATAGTATTGACAAAAGACACTCCAACTCCTTCTATTATTAGATTGAGGAAAACTAGTATTGTAACTTTGAAAGGATGTTTGTGATTTGTTAATATCTTGATCCTTTGTTGAAATGTGTTAAATCTTTGATCCGTTTCAGGTTGGCAACAGGATCATTAAGAAAAGGATTCATGCACGCATTGAACATGTTCAACCATCAAGGTGCAATGAAGATTTCAAATTAAGAATCAAGAAGAATGATCAATTGAAGGCAGAAGCAAAGTTAAGAGGGGAGGTAATCAGCACTAAGCGTCAGCCAAAAGGTCCCAAACCCGGGTTTATGGTTGAAGGTGCAACCTTGGAAACTGTAACTCCCATCCCATATGATGTTGTCAATGATCTTAAGGGTGGGTATTAGTTTGATGAATTTTGATTGTGTCTATTTCATTTTGTTTGAAGTGTTTGAGAGCACATTTTGCAACTTTGTTATGGTAATTTTGCTTGAAAACTTAATTAATGAATATTGGATTTTTTTCTAGTATGCTTATGATAAAAATATTAATGCATATTTGGATCTTGGTTGAATTTTGTTTGTAAGGAGTTTAATTTTTGTTTTTATTTTATGTATATGTTTGTATTTCATACGTATTCAAACTTTGAATGACAATATTTTACAATGAGTTGTGAATTTGATCAATATTGTAAAGACTTTGAATGACAATATTTTACAATGAGTTGTGAATTTGATCAATATTGTAAAATAAATCATTCAAAGTCTCATCCTGGTTTGAATTCACAACTGTTAATATATTTTTGTTCTTTAGAGGCAGCATATGTTAAGGGCGGGCTCTTCTTTTGTTTTATGGTGATTTGTTACATTTTTATTTAACAAATCTCAAAAGGGAAATGATAAAGAGCAGGAAAATTTTGACAGGAATATGTAGGGAAATGAGGTTTCATCTCTCCATTGGATTGAATTGAAAATGTAATAGGAGAGAGAATTTTAAAATTTTAATCCAATAGATGAATTATACCTCATTTTCCTACCTATCTCTGTCAAAATTTCCTGCTCTATCATTTCCCATCTCAAAATTTGCATTTCAATTTGAAATGTTTCTGATAATACATTTACCCAATTTTTCAAGGTACCCCAAATATCCAATATTCCCGAATCTCTGTATTTCATTTTTACTTCCTCCCATGAATCCCAAACTTAATTTGAGTTTCTTGTTTACATCTAAAGAATACTCACAATATTCCTTTCTTGTTGAAACCTTATTATTTTGTTTTTACTCTTGATCCTAAATCTAATTTGAGTTTTTCGTTCTCATCCAAAGAATACCTATTGGGGATGCATATTCCGAGATCTTTGTTCCCGAGATCTTTGTTCCCTCTCCATGTGAGAATGGCAAAACACTAAAAAAATTTATTAAAAAATGATTGTTTTGTCCCTTTCATGTGAGGGAACAAGAATCCCGTAACAGATAATCCAAAGAATACTGGCAATATCACTTTCTTGTTCAACCCCTAGTATTTCAAAACCTAATTTGAGTTTTTCGTTATCATCCAAAGAATACTCACTTGAAGTTGCCTATTTTGGGATACCTGTTCCCTTTCACAAATAAAAACAAAACAGTATTTTTGTTTTTAAAATGACTGTTTTACCCCTTCATGTGAGGGGAAAAAGAATCCCCGTAATAGAGGATCCAATCCCAAGAATACCTGCCAAAAAAAATACCTGTAAATAACATATTTTCAGAGTTTTAAGATATTATCGTTATCCCTAAATTACTAATAACAAAACTAATGGTGCAGAATCAATAATAACTTTCCATCCATTTTCCAATCAAATCAAATCAAATTTCCTACAAACAATTTATAACAATCCACCATTATAAACATTGAAGAAAAAAATCTAAAAAAATAAATAAATAAATAAATCAATTCTTGGCTAGAAGTAGGGGAGGTGGTATTTAGAAACATAACATAGTGTTAGTATTTTGTAAAGGTTAATGATTTTGCTAACAATAATAATAATAATATTATTATGTGAAAACTATTAGCTGTTTTTGGTGGATTTGGTAATTATTAATTAATAATAATTAACGAGGAACAAAAACAATTGTTTGAGGAGGGGAGTATAGTCTTCGAGCTCTCATTCATTCTCACGACTAAAACCCTAACACTGCAAATATATATATATTCTCTCTCTTTTCTTGTCTGCCTCTGTTTTGTTTTCTGATCATCATCGATTGATCCTCTTCCTTCTATCCACTGCACGTCAGATCGATCGATCGTCTAATTCTTTCCCTGTCTGTCTGTAACCCCTCATTTCCCATCCAAGTTCTTCTGATTTTCCCGCTCATCGGAATCCGATTCATTGCGATTTTCAGCTCATGTTTGGTTTAAATGTTGGGTCGAGCAAGCTGGCGGGAGTTGAGATTAGGTGATGGCGGATCCGCCATACGTGAAATTTTTAAAGGTGTAAAAGATAGCGACTTGGAACTATGCTGAGCGTGTTACGAGTCCACCTTCCTTCCGACATTCCGATTGTAGGCTGCGAGCTGACCCCTTATGTACTTCTTCGACGGGCTGACAAAACAATAACATCAGAAGATGTGTTTGATACTGCTCCACTTGACGGCTACTTCTTGAGATACAAGTGGTTCGTACTGTTTTTTGTTACTTTTATTTGGTTGAATTTTTTTTGATGGATTTGTTAGGTTCACTGAATACAATGGACATTCATTGTTTGATACTGTTGCATTCTTAGATGTTGTGGGTTGGTTTCTTTTGCAGGTATCGAGTACAAAGTGATAAGAAAGTTGCTATTTGTAGTGTACATCCTTCTGAACAGGCTACTTTACAATGCTTAGGATGTGTTAAGGCCAAGATACCAGTTGCCAAGAGTTACCATTGCTCATCCAGATGCTTTTCTGATGCATGGCAGCATCACCGTGTTCTACACGAGCGTGCTGCAATTGCTGCCAATGAAAATGGAGGTGAAGAGGAAGAATTGTTTGGGAGGTTCAATAAGAGTGGATCTGCAGTCATCAATACCAGCTTATCTGCGTCGGATTCGACTCTAAAATTGGCAAATGATGCCAATAATTTATATCCTGTGACAATTACTCAAAGGAATGGTGGGGAGACATGGTTTGAAGTTGGGCATTCAAAGACTTATACTCCAACAGCTGATGACATTGGTCATGTATTAAAGTTTGAATGTGTGGTAGTAGATGCAGAAACTAGACTTCAAGTTGGTCAATCCAGCACATTTTTAACCTCTCGTGTCATACCTGCTCCAACCCCCATTCCACGTCGGTTGATCCCTGTGCATGGACTTGACGGGATGGGACATTTAGATACTGATGTTCGAATATCATCAGCTGGTTCTTTTACTGTGCTTTCATATAATGTTTTATGTGATATGTACGCCACAAATGAGTCATTCAGTTATTGTCCTTCTTGGGCTCTCTCATGGCCTTACCGCAGGCAGAATTTGATAAGGGAGATAGTTGTTTATGGTGCTGACATTGTCTGTCTTCAAGAGGTATGTGGATTTTATTTTTTGTTTTATTTAGACCATATTTTGAATCTACTTCTAACTTTGTGTTTTACTCTTAGGTTCAAAGTGACCACTTTGAGGAGTTTTTTTGCACCTGAACTGGACAAGCATGGTTATGATGCTTTGTATAAGAAAAGAACTGCAGAGGTTGGCTTACAAACTTGTCCTTTTTATTGATTATACTCCCCTTGATCTCGTGAAATGACTGTAATGTTTGGGAATGTGTCGAGTAGGTTTTCAGTGGGAATGCTAGTACGGTTGATGGTTGTGCAACATTTTTCCGTAGGGGAAGATTTTCGCATGTCAAAAAATATGAGGTTTTCTGTCCTTGTTATTAATTGGTTATTTTTTCATGATAATTCTCTTTACAACGACGACTGAATGCTTTATCATATTTAGGTTGAATTTAATAAAGCTGCACAGTCGCTCACTGATGCTTTCATTCCTACTGCTCAGAGAAAAATTGCACTCAATCGATTGGTCAAGGTTGTTCTTTCATTCAGTTTTCTGTAGCTTATTTCAAAATCTTCTAGTTAATGATTTGTTTGAGTTTATTGCACCCCATTTTCTTGTACAGGACAATGTTGCACTAATAGTTGTTCTTGAAGCAAAGTTTAGTAATCAGGGTGTTGATAATCCTGGAAAACGCCAGCTTGTCTGTGTGGTAAGCAATTCCTGGCTTTAATTGACGTTTCTATAACTATTGATAATATACAACTTTTGACAAGGCAGAAGTTATTACAGAATTCTTAGAAATTTTGGAGATCTTTAGTCGCGTTTGGTATATTGAATTTTGAATGCACGTTGAATAAACCTCATGAAAATATATAAACTTTTAAGTACTTTCTATGTAAATTGATTTAATAAAATATGGAAATAATGCGGGGAAAGTACTTAAAGGATTGTTTTACCCTTATAATGATTGATTTTACACTGTTAAAATTGTCTTCTGGATGTTCTTATTAGATTTCCGAGTTAAGTCATTCATAATTTATGGAATTAAGCCTGATTTTATAGCTTTAATTCAACTAAATCTAAATAATTAAGTGATATTAAGTTAGAGTTATCAAATTAATTTAGATTAGTTCAGAAGTTTTGTATTAAACACTGTTTAAACCAAACCATTCATAAAAAATGCTTATCACATTTGTTGCGAAGTAGTCCTTTTTCTTACTGATACTTTTGATGCTAGGCGAATACACACGTCAATGTTCAACAGGAATTAAAGGATGTCAAGCTCTGGCAGGTCTTTTGTTTAATACTTCATCCTTTGTCTTTCATCTTAAAATTTCCCCTTAATATTTTCCTTGTGAATTATACTTATAATAAAACATGTTTGTCTTTTAAGGTTCATACTCTCCTGAAAGGATTGGAAAAAATAGCTGCCAGTGCTGATATTCCAATGTTGGTCTGTGGGGATTTTAATGCTGTTCCTGGAAGGTCTTATTACTTGATTTATTACGTCATGATGATGAAAAGTCTAGTGCAAAGCTTTTAATGGGTTTGTTAATGTAAATGTGGATTTGACTTAAATTGCAGTTCTCCTCATGCACTTCTTGCAACGGGAAAGGTTGATCCGTTGCATCCTGATCTCAATGCTGATCCTTTTGGAATCTTGCGGCCTGCCAGCAAACTAACGCACCAATTGCCATTGGTATTATCTCTTAGCCTTAAGTTGTTATTGGAAACTGTAGCTTTGGGAAACATCTATGTTTCTGAATCTGGATCAAGATTTGGATCTGACGGAGAAACCACCAATGAATTTCTGAATCTGAGTCATGCCAAATTCAGAATATTTTACAAATGTGATCCTGTCTGGAAGAGAAATCTGACAAAAATATTGTTTCCAAATTAAGTAATTGTTGAGCCAATTTCTTTACAGGTAAGTGCTTACTCAAGTCTTGCAAGGATGGGAATTGGTGTTGGAAGAATGGATTCCAATACAAATGAACCACTATTTACAAACTGCACCAGGGATTTTATTGGTACTCATGATTATATATTCTATTCAGGTAGACATCTCGGTTCTTTTTATTTTTTTCCCCTTTGGAAGTTGTTTGATGATGATGATGCTGATGCTGTTTGATGTGTTATCAGCTGATTCTTTGATGGTGGAATCTTTGTTGGAATTGTTGGACGAGGATAGCTTGAAGAAAAATACAGCACTTCCTTCGCCAGAGTGGTCCTCTGATCATGTAGCACTGCTAGCTGAATTTCGCTGCAAGCCAAGAACAACCAGACGCTGAAATTAGGTATATTTATTTTCTTTTAAAGGCTATATTGGGTTTTATTTTTCTCATTTTGATATGCCATTTTTGAACTATATACATCCTATTAATAACTTAGTTTGACCTTGGTTAATAATGGTGTATTTCCTTTGTCAAGCTTTAACTCTGGGCATCAAAATGAATAAATCAAGGCCTTGTTTGATCTGGGTTATTTGTGATTAATCAATCTCACTTAAAGAATATCCCATCACCAATCCCCTCTTCAATCAAATCGTTAAAACCATCAACCAAAATACCACTTTTTTTAAGACTATATAGGGCAATTTGGTAATAGAACCCAAATAACCCGGTTATTTGAATGTGCTGCTCCATACAAGGTTATTTTCAAGCACGAGTAGATTTTTTTCAGATGTTGTTTTAACCCACCCTGATAGATTATTCAAATAACTTTAAAATAGTGGACATTTCAGCTTAAATGGGTTCTGGTTCTTTCAGGTCATCGCAGGGATGAACCGCGGGCAAAGGAAAACCGGTAAAAGTGGCAATGTCAGATGAACTATGGTTTTCCCTTAATCGGGCAGTATAATATATGTTGTCTGCTCATAATCACCTTGTAACATGGGATATTTCCTATGTATAAAAGAGTGATTACCAATTTCTTATTTTCTCTCCCTTTCCTTTTCCCTGATAGAAATCCATAATCAACTTTTTTTTCTTTCTTTTTATCTTTTTATGAATAGCCCTCATCCCTTTTTCCTATGGGTTGTAGTTTTCAATGGAATGATAATATTTATTAATAAAGTCATTTATGATTCGTTTGAGCTTAAAAATTAACATGTCAATGCTACTCATTCCTTTTGTTTTATTCCTTAAACCATAACTAATTCTCAATTACAGGCTAAGAAAAATTAGTGCATGCAGTTTTTGACTTGAACTGAATAGGAAAAATAGGTTAGAGGCTAGGGTCACATGATGTATTTATCGACATGTAATAACTCAAACTAGACCTGCTATTTCGAATACAATAAGATTTTGTGTTTCTCATTTTTACTCATTTATTCGTATTCTTTTGTAGGAATTTTTATAAACAGTTTTGTGATTTAACTTCATGTTCTATTAAGTAATATTATTTTAATTTGAAATAGAGACATGATATTAATTAAATTAGGTTGGTTCGAGTTTACGGATTAATCAGGTGAGTTTTGGTAATTACAAATTAACATGGTTCAGGATTTTGAACATGTTAGTAACATGAATTGCCACCCTTAAGAAAAATATGTCCAGTCAAAGCTTGAAATTATTTAAAGTTTAAATATTTATTTATAATTTGAGTTATATAATAAGTGAGATTTGAAAGAGTTTTTTAAGGAAGTTACACCATCACCTATGATGTTTGAGAGAGCATAAGGGAGTGATTTTTGGGATTTTGTTTGAGTTTTTTAAAAAATTATTTATTTGATTAAAAGTAGAAAAAAACTTATTTTTATTAATTTTTTTTTTTTTTATCAAATTACCCTTTATCTCTAAATTTTTATTTAATAATTAATTTTATATTAAAAAAATGTAAAGAATGATTAAGTTTTAAGATAAAAACCGAGTTTTATCCTCATCAAACAAGCTTCAACACACTCGGAATAAGTTGACAATTAAATAATTAATGAACAACATTAACTTCATCTTTTTCTTGCTTAAAGTATATCAAATATAGTTTGAACCCTCAATTATATGGAGATGGTGGTGTGAAAAAAGGGGTTTTTAAAAAGTAAAAATGAGAATAAACACTAGTAGAGTAGGTAGGATGAGACCAGGGCATTGAATTCATGATGGTCATTGTTCGTGCAGCCTTTAATGAGATGATGAATGTTTGGATTTAAAGAGTAATTGTTTGAGTTTTGGTGGCTGTCTAATTGTGTGTGTGTGATAGAAATAGAAATATGAAGACATGTATGTTGTGTTTAATTGCTTGTTTGGTTTGGGAGGTTAGGTCATGATTCATAAATACATGCCCCCCTCTTTTAAAAGTCATGTCTTCAAAGGCTAAAAGAACCAACATTTGAGATAGAAAAACAACATAGACAAACCAGAAATTCAAAAGGTTCCATAAGATTTTATAACAACAGTAATATAAGAACACCCCCACCCCCCATCAGATTATTGTTCCTAACATTGCACCAAAAAAAAAAAAAAAACTGTCTTCAAACTGTTCAATCTTAAAAAAAGGAAACTGCAACTATAACTGTATGAGAGTTACCTTTCAAACAAAATTAGATGAGAAAGCCCACACCTGAGATTCAGTTCAATCTTCTCCTTGATGGTCTCGAATCTCCACCATCTACGTCACCTCGCCTTCTTGCAGATGATGAAGTAGAAAAAGACATCATCGAGTCTATTTCCATGGCATTGTCTGGAGTTCCACTCCCCGAATTCACTACAGCAGCAACGCTCGAGAACGAATCTCTATGGCCTGAAGAAGGAGGCCCATCTTGATTCTGATTCCTGTCTGTCGGATGGTCAAGCAAATATGTTTCAATTGCACCATCAGTTGAAACTATTTCAACAGCATTGTTATTAGTAGTAGTACTAGTAGTTCTATTTCTAGGTTGACTTTGGAGTAAAACCGGCCAAAGCCAGGAGCTGCTGTCATCATCCCTTCCGTCAGCCGTCTCCACATTCGACGGGACCACATTGTTTTGTTCTCTTCGGATTGCCCTTGATGTCAGAACCCTCCTGACGAGAAAGTTATACATTTCAGATATGGTGCCTCCAGTTGTTGTTGTTGTTGGTTCTGGTTCAGATTCCCCAGTAGTAGGGGCTATATTTCTAACATGTCGAAGTAATTCGTCCACAGTTATATTCGCACTCCTCTCTATGGTCTGCCTCAAGCCTTCAACGCGATTAGCTCGGGGCCTCGGGGGTATACTAACATTGTATTTCTCTTTAGTTTCACGGGCATTACTGACTTTTCCTCTCCCGTAAATTGGCATAACAGTCTTGGAATTCACCTCTCCTTTGCAAACCGGGCAATCCTTAGCTTTCGAGTGAACATTTAGCCAACAGTAAATGCATGACCAACAGAATAAGTGCCCACAACAAGTCACAACAGGGTTTGTGGCCACATCCAAGCATATGTTACAGTTGTAAAAGTCTATCTCATCTTCATCATTAGCCTCCTTCCCCAACATCGAACCATCTTCTTCTTCTTCTTTTACCTCCTTTTTTGCATCATTATTGACCGCCATTTCTTCTTCTTCAGAACTTCTTCCCAACTCTCTATTATCATTGAAATTGGTGGGATTCTCAGCCGGTTCCGAGGCGCCATGCCTCGGCAAGGGAAGCTGTCGCAATGCTAACCTCAAACTTTGTCTTGCCCTCATTATATGAAGTCTATTCATAGAAGCCACATCTTCCTCAGATACAGCAGTCAACACTTCATCATCAGATGAAGAAGTAGGATAAGGATCCAAATTCAAGTCAAAGTTCATCGTATTAGACGTTTGATCCCCCATTTCAGTCACAACCCTAAATCAATTCTCAACAAAATCAAAGACCCAAGATTCAGTACTACGACAGACAACTTACAGAATACAGAAAATCATTAGAATTCTTCAATCCACAAGAAGAAAGACTTGAAATTGACTGACAGAGTAACTGATTTAACCTAAATTAACTACACAGATAGTTTCCCAAATGGGGAATCAATCAAAGATTTAGTTTGATAAACGAATTAGGAAGGTCTATCTAAAGAATCGCATCGAGATAATAGCAGAAAAACCTGGAAAGAGACGAGGTCTGAGGTTGAGCTCCTAAGAGAAACAACCCTTCTGGTCTGGTCTGGCCTGGCCTGGGCGGCGAAAGGTCCTAGCTTTCCGATTGAACGGAGAAGGTGGAAGCTACGAAATGGTGAATTGTGCTCTGTATGAGAAGTAGAAGCAAGCCATGTAGAAGAAGAAGAGGAAGAAGGTTGGATTGACGGAATACGAGAGGGAAAGAAACCCTGTTCCGGATTCTCTCTTTTATGTGAAGAGACGGTCTACGGGATTGATTCTCTACAATGCACTAATTATAAAGTGTTTCGATCGACACACATAAGCCACCGCTGCTCTACTCTTGCTTAGTTTTTTTTTTTTTTTTTTTTTTAAGATTATTGCGGTCGTTCGGTGCAGTCCAGATATGTTGTCTGAGTCAAGACCACCCCCCTAACTCTTTAACTCTTGACAATAAAAACATCCAACTTATATTTCTGCTTATTAATATATATAAAACATTATGTTGAATTGTAAAATTATGACTCTTGATGGAAGCTAAATCAGATTTAGAACATTTTCTTTAAAATCTCACCCTATAGGTTTTTTATGGTTAAAATTATACAAATTAATATTGGACAGATATTTCAAATATACTCATGTATTTTAAATATTATATTTAAACTCATACAAATTAATAAGGGGCTATAAGGCCCACCCATTGAAAAACAAAATTAATTAATTATTTTTTTAAAATTAAAAAATATATAAAATAATATAATATATTATATAAATGTTATATATAAAATAATAAAGTAAAATTAAAAATTCATATCTTTCTAAGTATATTAGTTAATTTTTGCATGGTTTCAATATTGATTTTTTTTTTTTTTTAAATGTTCTTCCCAACTCAGTTTGAAAAAAACTTATTTTTAAAGAGATAAAATTCATTTTTTTTTTTAAATTCTCATGTTCTTAATTGATATAATCGGTAATTTAATTATAATTGATTTTATGTATATTTGATTTAATTTAGAATTTTAAAAATTTATCCTGTTAGTATTATTTTTTTTCTTCTACTTTTTCATCATTGTACTCTAAGTCTTTAACTGTTCGATAAAATATTTATTTGGATTGTTTTAATATTTTTCGACCTTATATTCCAATTGTTTGATATAAAAAAATGGAACATTAATATGCTGTAAAGAAATAAAAGATATTAATATCTTTATTCTTTAAAAAGAGATATCGTCAAATTAGTAAAAGTTCTCTATCTGCGGTCTCTACAATCTAAAATCACTCTAGTGAAAGTTTTCAAAATTTTATTTTTTTAATAATGAACATATTCATTTTCTAATTGTATTGAACGAAATCGGGAAAAAAGAAAACACATATGTGAATATGATGTTAATAAACGAAATGAGATATGTCAATTTATTTAACACTAGTAAAAAAATTCATTTTTAAGGAAAACAAAAACCCTCGGAGAAAGACAAAATGCCTTCGGTGATAGTGTTCACCGAGGGCGATAAATGCTCTCGTAGTGTCTCGATGATACGACTGTCAGTGAAGAAAAAATAGTATATTTGAGGGCTACAAATGTTCTCAAAGATAAATTATCGCCGAGAGCAATGAGTTTCCTCGGCGAAAATGTAACTCTTTTACCGAGAGCATTGGTTTTGCTCTCGGAGAAAGCCTTAAATAATTACCGAGAGTTGTAGAAAGGCTCTCGGCAAAAATCTTAAATATTTACCAAGAGTAGACGCCTATTTCTCTTGGTGATTATGAGTTTTTTTATTTAAATAAAATGATTGTAAACCGAATATTACCTATTTAAACCAAAACAATTTCAGACAGAAATTATACACAAATTAAAAATACCAAATTTCATATACCAATAAACCAAAATCCCAATTCATTCAAAAATACAATCATCCAATAAACCTAAATCTCAATTCATCCAATAAACCAAAATCTCAATCATCCAATATATCAGTCAAAGTATTAAAAGATAAAAATAAATCTAAATAATATATCATATACTAGACTCATTCAGAGGTGGTAGTGGAGGATATTGTTGGGTTTTGGGCTCATATTTAATTAGAGTTTATATATTATAATTGGTCTTTAAGCGTTTATTTGACTTAAGAGTAGTAGTTTAATTTTTTGGTTTTGATGTACTTCTATAAATAGAGACATTGTAACCTAGAATTACTTGGACCATTATTCCATAGAAAATCAATAGAATGGACGACTCCCCGAGATGTAGGCATTGTTGGCCGAACCTCGTTATATCTTGTGTTCTTTATTATTTTTTACCACTTTATTTTTATATCTTTTTTTATCGTGTGTTTAGATTAAATATTTTCTCAACAAGTGGTATCAGAGCATGTTTTGAGAATATTTATCCTAATCTATTTGTGAAGATATGACGGAAACCCTAACCATCATTGAAGAAGTTGTTGGATATTTATGCTTTTGTTGAAGACTGTTGGTTATTTGAGAAAACGACATTGGTTGCAGAAAAATTAGCCGCTATGAAGATTTGAGTCGAAATCTTCAATTGCTAAGGAGATGTCAACGGTCGTTAAAATATTTCTTAATTTTGGGTGACGCTCTCTTGAGAAGAAGAGAGAAGAAGACAATTGGTTTTTTGTTCTTCTAGAAGGCACCAATGGGTGCATGTGACGAAAAGTCGTCAGGCAACGACACCAGAATGAAGAAGATGAGGAATATTCTTTTGACTTATTTTAATTTGTGATATATGGTCTATTAAAATATAAAAGGAAAAAATATATATTCCATATATATCTCTATATATATTCCACATATATAGATATTATATTATATTATGATATAATATAATATATAGAGATGAGTCAAGAATGTTTGAAGCGATTAACAACTAAGACTTTTTCAACTAAGATTTTTTTAAGTCTCGTTTGATTTCATAAAATAGGTTTAAAACCTATTTGATTCCAATTTTCACAAGTAAAATCTTGATTGATTTTAATCAAATTCTCAAAACTTTGTATGCTTTGATCTTTGATTTGAATTGAGTCTTGTTTGACTTGAATTTATCAAAGATGGAGCTTTGTGATTTATCTTCTAAGAGATTTGATATTCTTCAATATGGAGATTGAAAATTGGAGTTGAAAAAGAAGGTGGAGTGCTTATTCGATGTTGCAGATTATGGAAGACAGTTGATGCAACATGTAAAGGGTTTCAGATTAAAGCGGGTGACTTTAATATTTGTTTGTAAGAGTATGGTTTTGATATGTGTGTATAAAGGTCTAATTTAGATTTGCATCAAACCTTGTGAGTAGGTTTTGATTGGCAATCCCAGTAAGTGCTGGTGCAAAGTTGTCAAGTGGGTGTTGATACCTTAAGGGTTCTACCAAGAATGATAATTTCTAAGGTATGAGTTGAGGGTGCACTAATCATATACATAGTTTGTTAGATTTTTCTATGCAGAATTTGGCTAGAAGAATGTGGAGAACAAACGATACATCTTCATGCTTGTTAAAAATTAGTTGAAGGTTTTATTATATCGATTGTTGTCTTGGCATACATGAGTGACATCATTTCACTATGTTGAGGGCTTTGACTTGAAGAAATTCTCGGCTAAAATAAGTTTGGAGAGATTTTTCTTTGAAAAATGGTTATTGAAGAAGTCAAAATTAAAAGAGAGGTAGAGAGAAAATCTAGCAGCAGATTTTTGCCTATAGCCGCGCAGGGTTCATCAAACTAACGATCAGAGATTCAAACGGAGTCCGATTGTGCTGAGATTTTATCGAGAGGGTTGGTAACTCATTCCTCTACATTTTCAACGGTCGGATCAAGGTTTGGACGTCTCGAAGTTTTTTTTGGGGGGCTTAAATTGTCTGCCTATTTTAGTTTTATTTGACTTGTTTGGGACTAAAAAGTTTGTATCTTTTTGGTTATGACCTTATCTTATTGAAATAGTTAATTAAGATGAAGATGGTGTTGAGATTATGTGCTTTTACACCTGACAAAAATATGATTGATTTTAGAAAGTTGTTATCAAAATGATGTTTATCGATGACAACATTGTCGACATGTTGATAGGGCAATTCTTCGGTCCAAATTGCAAGATTGTATTGAGTTGGCGGATGATTAAGGATTGAAACAATTCCAGTTAACACATATTATGAATTAAAGACCAGGAATAGGAAGAGAAAGAGGAAGATCAGTTAAAAACACTTATAAGTTGAGGTGGAGACATCTTGAGAGCAACTCTCAAACGAACCAAGAAGAAATCATTGCATTATCTTCTAATGTGAGAAGATAAATACAAACCTTGAGTGGGATTCCTAGTCATGAAAAATGAGCCAGATGAGAGACTCAGTTAATTCGAAGGTGATGATTTTGTTACTTCTTTTAATCTATCTTAATTGTCTATATATTGTGGATCATAGATTAGATGATTGAGATGAATGAGATCTTGAATGTGATTCCTAGTCATGAAAAAGGGGCTAGATGAGAGGTTCGATCAATTCAAATGGAAGGATATTCGCAAATTTTTTCGGAGAAACTATATATGATCATTTGAAGTATTGGTGAAGACAATTGAAGATAGATAGTGAATCTTGAAATAATATTCTTGGATTGCTTGGATTCAAGAAACTAGCGGATTGCAAGCTAATTTGTTCAAGGAGAAGTATGAAGTTCAAGTTGGTTGAGCATGCAACGTTCAAGGCAAGATGGGTGACAAATACTTTGTCAAATCTTGAGTTAGAGAAAAGAGATGTCGTGATAGCCTAATTTATTTGTTATGAAGTAGACGATAAAAGTTCGTCTTGGGTCTTCTCGTTTTTAATCGATATCTTATTTTGAGGGAGTAAACGTTGAAAGTTCGTTTTGGGTGTCCTCAGTTTTCGATAGATATATGATTATGAAAAAGTAGACGATAAAAGTTTGTCTTGGGTCTATTCGGTATTTTGATTTCAGTCGATTGTTAGACTTAAAAAATAAGACACTTAATTTGTGACAAATAAGGGTAAAGATTATTTTGACATAATAAAAAATTGTTAATTATAGTTTTCGCATATGTCAACGGGTATAAACAAAGATTGGGAAGAGTTGTTGATTGTCTCTCAGTGTTAAAATAACGTGGTTACACAAATTTATTTGGTGTTATAAACTCTATGATTTTATCTTCTAAGGGCTTTTGAGCAAAAGTTAAGGTATAATGATTTATCTCGTGAATGGCTCGAGCCGTGAAAATTGATATGTGGCTCATAATTTTTTGATGGTGCGATATACGTGAAGGTGGATATTGCTATTTTTCTAAGGGCTCTTGAGTGGAAGTGGAGGTACAAAATTATCTCATGAAGAGAAAATGTGAAGATTGAAGTGTTGAACCCACTTATTTTTATGGCTTGTTTTTTGTCAAGGTGGAGATTGATGGGTACGGCTCGTGTATTTCCTAAGTGACGTGAAATTCGTCAAAGTGGAGATTGTTGAATTTGTAATTTATTCATCACATCTGAAATTCTCAATAAACCCGGTATTCGCCTAAGGTGGAGATTGTTGGGTTTGGGGCTCATATTTAATTAGAGTTTATATATTGTAATTAGGATTTAAGTCTTTATTTGGCTTATGAGTAGTAGTTTAGGCTTTTGTCTTTTGATGTACTCCTATAAATAGAGACATTGTAACATAGAGTTACTTGGACCATTATTTCATAGAAAATCAATAGAATGGACGACTCTCCGAGGATGTAGGCATTGTTGGCCGAATATAGTTATATCTTGTATTCTTTATTATTCTTTATCACTTTATTTTTATATATTTTTTTATCATGTGTTTAGATTAGATATTTTCTAAACAAATATCTCGCCATAAACGCCGCCAGTTGGTTCTGAAATTCTTCTCTTTGTCTTTCCAGTTGTATTTCCATTTGTCTTTGTGTCTCAAGTGCTTGTCTTTGTGACTCAAGTTTTTGCTCTTGTATCACATTTGCTTGCTCATGTATTAGAGACTCCAAATGTTCTTTTTCGAAAAGTCCTCTTGTAATTCAGTACGCAACTGCTCGTACTCTTGCTCCCTCTGCTGCGATTGACTTCCACTCCGCAAATCTCATCTAAACTGTGTGGGCCCCAGATCCCATTCCAATGATCCTCATGTGCTCTTGTCGTCCAAAAACGTTATCGGTCAGCTCATAATCGGACATATTAGGATTTCTCTCGAGCGTCTAACACATCGCATCCTACAAAATAAAACAAATGTTGATTAGTTAATTATAACATCAATAAGTAAGTGAAGTACATTTAAAATTTTCTTAGGGGTGGCAATTCAGGTGAGATTTAGGTTAGCGAGTTCGGGTTGACAGGTTAACGGGTTAAAAAATACAAACATAAACCTGACATATTTAGTAATTCGTGTCAAAATTTTTAACATGAACCTGATCTGTTTATTTATAGTAGACCTGAACCTGACGATCTGACATGTTTGACTAGATTGACCCGATATAAATTAGTAGCAATATATTGTAATGTAGCTAAATCATCCATTGGAAAAAAGGAAGAACTATATCAATCTATTTTTTATATACATATTTTAAACATTTCTCGGATCTAATACTTAGTAGCAATCTCTATTTCAGATTACACAAATTACAAACAAATCATACTTTGAATTCAAAATATTACTATTAAAATTCAAATATATCAAATAATAGTTCAAACTTTAAATTATATTATCATATGTGAAAAGATAGCAAAATCTGTAAATAATGAAAACCATTAAAATTACAAACTAAAACCATATTAAAAAATCATAGTCCAAACTTCAAATACTACATTCAAATATATATTTTTTACAATGAGAATGTCCATCAACTAAGTTAATAAAATGCATCATAACTTATGAATTATGATACACATATTAATGAAAAAAAATATTAACTCACCAACTATCTAATTACCAGTATTTAAATTTACACCTTCAACCAACCTAATATCTGATTCACCTTTGTTGAGGTCCAAACCCATAATGTCTTGAGTTACTTCTTCAAATTTGACCAAAGATAAATCTACACAAAATGGAAAGGAAAAACTACAATATGAAACTAATGAAGCTTTAGATTAAAAAAATTAAAGATATAAAACTTTACCGTTTGCTCCAAATAACCAATCTCTACTTCAAATTAAGGCTTCAACTTTGGGAGACATTGAACTACGATAATGATAAAGTATTCTACCACCAAGACTAACGGCCGATTCAGATGCAACCATTCAAATTGTAACGACAAGAATATCTTTAGATAATTTAGCTAGCTCTGAATATTTGAATTGTTGGGATTTCCAAAACTCAAGTACATAAACAGAAGATGTCCTTTTATTTCGTAGTTCATCTAAATATATTTTTAATTGACCTTTTTAGTACTACCAGCAAACTCAAAATTTTCAAATTCATCAAATTCCTGAAATATCAAGACAATTAAATATTATATTAGATAAAAAAATTTAAAAGAATCAAAATGTTTGTTAGTGTGAAATTATAATTAACAACATAAAAATATATTATTATACCTTGAAAAAATTTGAGGACTGTTTACTAGTTTCAAGATTTCTAGAAGAATGAACAAATTTACTCCCTTGCGAAGATGATGATGAACAACTAACATTGGAATATTTCATATACTCGTCAAAAAGACCAAAAAGAGCTTCTCTAACCTTCTTTAATTTCCAAGATCTAGTACCATAAAGTTTTCCATAGCTAAATTCAAGAAACTAAAACTTGTACCGAGGATTAAATACCACAGCAATGGCTAACAATATATGGAACTCACACCAATATTTATTGAACTTAACAAATATTTGATAAGCTATCTTCTTCATATATAAATCCTCACTTGATGACTCTTCATTTAACTTTAAATGTATTAAGAAAACATGTGGAAAGTACAAGTTTGCAGTTGGATATCGAGATCCAGAAAAATCCAAAGTTGCATCATAAAAAACTTCAAGAAATCCACATATTTTTTTAACTCTTTCCCACTCTTCTATAGACGGACAACTCTGAAAATTAGAGTCACACAGTTGAAGATGACAAAAGGCAACACGATAGTAAAGAGCACTAGAAAGCATCCTATATGTAGAATTCCATCTAGTAGGAACATCTTGCACTAGGGATAAATAATAAATCTAGGACTGAAGTTGAAGAGTTTTGTCAAATTTAGGATTCTCCTATTTTTTTGTCATTTAAAGAACTCTTCTTTCATTATTTAGTCATATTTAGAACTTCAACTAACTCTGTTAACTTATTTAACTTTATTGTTACATTTAATTATTTAATTATTTATTTCTTTATTTATTATATTTTTATTAACATCAAACAAACGTAACCTAAATTTATTTATTTATTACTATCAATCAAACGACAACTTAGAACATCACCTCTTCACTCTCCACTCACTGAAATTAAATTTCTTCAATGAAATTTAATTGTCGTCTCTCCCTCTCCACATCATCACCATAGCCCGAAAGACAGAAGAGCGTCCGGTAAGAAATTAATTGAATTTAATTATTTTAAGATTGGATTTGATGATGAGCGTAGCCTAGCTATATGTATCGACTGTAAATGCATACCATTGCTGCTGCCGTCTCCTTCTTCCCTATCGTACCATGTAGCGGTGACAGACTTCCAATGTGGATAACAACAGTGTGTAGAGGCTGGCAAGACACCATTGAGAAACAAATAAAGTCATCATAAGGAAATGTGGCGACCCTCTATTGTTGAATGTTACGATAAAAGCAACAGCCGATCGAGGAGACCGGCGGAGAAACCAAGGCAGAGAAGAGGTCGTTTTCTCTACGAACAATTTTAGACTAGTTATTAATAATTCAACAAAGCAAGGGAAAAGGAGACTTATGTTGCTTTTACTGATAAACGAGATAGATTGTTATGTTTCTTCTGTTATGGATCGATCTCATATTGTTTGACATTAGGATAATTAATATTTCTTTAGGAAACATCAATTAACTAGTTTTATATTTATATGATCTCGAATAGAGGGGTTTATTTGAATCTAGGGCATATTTTACTTTGCTTCTAGCCCTAATCGATCCACTTGTTTCTTCTTATCATTGATTCATCTTCAGCATCAAGTCTTCACGATGAGCGACGATATATTCATGATCATCGTAGTTAAGGTCCTTGGAATCAACCTCCTCATCAACATCTCCAAGGATCCCTAGTTCCACAAGCGAATAACCGTCATCAAACCATGTGAACTTGCCGTCGTGACCACCCTTCTTTGGTGTACGTATCGTCCATCCCTCTCACTGACTTCCAATCCTTCCTCTGGCTCGGAGTCTGTTAGGGTTTCCCTTAGTAGATGATGATCGATCGAATATGAATACCGTGCTACCCTATCTATCTTCGACACCAACTTTAGCTCCTCTCTGAAGCAAACGACTATAGTGATGTGGAGAGAGAGAGGAGATTAATTTTGTTGAAGAGATTGGATTCAGTGAGAAGAGCCGGTTAAGTTTTTTTGTTTAAATAAATTTAGGTTTTGTTTGATTGATGTTAAAAAATTATAATAAAGAAATAAATAATATTAAATAAGTTAATAGAGTTAGTGAGAGTTCTAAATATGACTAAATGATACCAAGATAGTTCTTTAAATGACAAAAGTTAAAATTGTTTATCCCCTTGCACTAAATTTGATAAAGAAGTGTCTTAAATTGATAAAATTGTCCAAGTACAGTACTAAATTTGTCATTTATCCCCTTGCACTAATGCTCTTTTAGAATCTAGAGAAGTTTGAGAAATACAATTGATGAACTTTTGCTTTCTTCCTTGAGAACCCTTCACATATTTAACACATTCTCTAATATTATCCACTGAAATGTCAATCTCTTTCAAACCATCTTGTACAATCAAATTGAGAATATGTGCACAACAACGCACATGAATAAAATTCCATCAAAAATCAAAATAATGAAGATGACTTTTAAGTATTTCAACACAAGCATCATTAGCACTAGCATTATCCAAAGTAATAGAAAACAATTTTTTTCAATACCCCAATCAGTAGCCAAACCATAAATTTTTTAAGCTAAAGCAACTCCAGTATGTGGAGGAGGAATATAAGAAAAATTCAGAATTCTTTTTTCAGCACCCAATTCTTGTATACATAATGTGCAGTCAAACTCAGGTATCCATCCGTAACAATAAAAGTCCAAGCATTAGAGGTTAAACACATTCTACCAGAATATTCAACTAACTCACTACGTAGTCGATTAAATTCAGCACTATAAATCTTCATAATATCCGACTTTGCGGTGTTTCTTGATAAATGACTAACTCTCAATTTCAAATGCATAAAGATATTCCATATTCCTTCATATTTAACAAAAGAAAATGACAAATCATGTCTCAATATCGATTGCACCACCAACTCCCTGAATTTTTCTTGACTAAAGTTTGAGTTTCTTGTGATTAAGCGTGAACCTTCATCTGTAGTAATTAGGTACTGTCCAATTTTTTTTGTACTCATGTTTACACACTTTTTATAATGACGGAGTAAATTACCTGGGCCATACTTACTATCATCTGAATCTTAGTCCCACAACGGTTACATTTGCATTTAAGTTTCTCATTTGGCTTTTGAGAAATGATAGTGAAGTGTGACCAAACTCCAGATGAAAGTAGTCTTCTTCTTTTTTTGACTGATGAACAACAATGACTTTTTATTTGTCATTAGGGTGAGAAGATTGCGTGCCCCCATCGATTTCTTGAGTTGAATAATCTGTGTAATCTTCGAGATCCATTAAATTGTTATCGTCTTTAGTTCTCTCCATGGTAGCGGCGCAAGCGCTGCAAAAGAAGAAGTTAGAGATATAGACAGAGAGGCGAGAGCCAACCAACAAAAATGGTGTCCGACATCCAGAGTCGTAGACGCTGCCAAAGAAGAAGTTAGAGATATAGACAAAGAGGCGAGAGCCAACAAAAATAGTGGCTGAGAGTTACAGCTAGAGCCAAGATTCCAAGAAGGATGTTAGAACTTAGAGAGAGAAAACTTGTGGCCAAGATTACAATTTACAAGAATGATGTAGATTACAATTTATATTTTACAAGAATGATGTTAGAAAAAAACAGGTTGGCAGGTCTATTTTTGATTATTTCAAATTGACACGATTTTAACCCGTTTATTAATCAGGTTAAATAGGTCGATCCAATTTTGACCTAAACTAAAAAATATATGACCTGAACCTAATTTTTTCGTGTTCGGTTCGAGTTAGGTTTTCGTGTCGTGTCAGAAATTGGCACCTGTAAATTCTCTCATGTATATGGGGATCCGTCACACGATTAGAGTCATCACCTATTCATTTTCTATTGTGTGTCTCGTAGAAAATGTCAATGTGTGTTGGCGCCTTACTCGTAGTCCTCTCCTGTGAAGATTAAATATTAATGTTAATTATCAAAATATAGTTAACATATTATTGACTCTCGAATAAATACACATAACATTTTTGTTTCCACCTGAGAGAATGACATACTCCCCGCATGATGTGTCATTCGAACATTTTCCTACTTTTTTAATTCTGCTCATTTCTTACCTATGTTTGAAAACATCAATTAATACTTAGTTATAAACAAGGATGTATAAAGTTTAGAATTTAAAGATTCATCCAGAAATTGTCTCATAGAAAGTGATGATCCAAAATGTAATTTCAATCATCTTCTGTATATTCATTCGGGGTGTGTTCTCTAATAGATGTTACATCCCCATCATGAGCTTAAACATGATTCTGATTGATATCACATTAGAACTTATCCCAAACCACCTTAACATGTTCCATTATCTGTTTCTGACAATGCTCGATAGGTTCCGACACTGCCTTAAAACGATTCTACAAAGACACGTGTTAAATTAAGTTAAAAAGTAAAATTGCTAAATTAAAAAGGGGGAAATTGATAAATTAAGTTAAAAGGGGAAATCATTAAATTAAGTTGAATTATGGAAAATATTTTAATTAATCAAAATGAACTTGGGATAATTAAAATAAACACGCATAATTTTGATGATGATTTTGATGAAGGAATAAAACTAAGTTCAGTAATGTGTTAATGTGTAAGTAAAAACTGAAGAATCGATGGCAGTAGAGTCGCTCCGTCAGCTGAGTTCGATGGCAGCAGAGTTGACATCAGCAGAGTTGATATCAGTTGAAGATGCGCTATCAATAGAGTCGCCATCAGCAGACTCCTCATCAAGTGAAGATGCGCCATCAGCAGACTCTTCATCAGTTGAGTCCTCTATCAGTAGAGTAGCTCATCAGTAGAGCTCACTATCATTTGAGTTCTACATCATCTGAATACGACAAAATATACAACTAGTTCTCTAATTTGACATGCAAAACGATAAACAAATATTCCATTCTCATGCGCACTAAAACTACGTACAATCCCGTACGTCAGGCATACGAAAAATGTACAATTGTCACGTGTCAATAAAGTAGATTCGACCGTTGACATGCATGAAAGATAAAAAAGCATAAGAGAACAAATCTCTCGGTTCTCTCAGTTTTTCCACTCTCGGCTCTTCTATCCGGTGAATACGTTACATTGAGCGATAATCTCTTGTATTATTTGATAATCATTTTACGCGTGTAAGTTGAATAGAGAGTCTATTCAACAAAATAGTGTGATAGATAGGAGTTTAGACAGGCAAGTGTTAAGACCTGTGATCTGAGTGGGTTTGTATAGATGCTATACAAATCAAAGTCTTCTAGTGTAATCCTTCTGAAACAGAAGGAGTGACATATGAGTTTTATCTCCGAACATCCATAAAATCTTGTGTTATCTTTTCATTGCTTCATTTAGTCTTATATCTTTCGCTTCAAATCCCGCAAGCACTTTCCGCACTTGAAACCGTTCAAGAGCTTGTTACGATTTGTTCAAGAATATAAACAAATTTCAATCTCTAACATGATTAAAATCGCATTTAAGTGAAAAATAAAACAACAATATTCAACCCTCCTTCTATTGTTGTCTTTGATCCTAACAACACGTAATTAAGTTATTCATTAATTATTATTATGCATTAGAGATTGAAGTTTAATAAAATAAGATATTAACACTTACCGTTACAGACTTTTAAAGATGCTCTATGTTGGTGGAGCTCAAGTCTGACCAATGTAACAGACGATGTGATATCACAGTGGAGTCCCAAACCATGATCCCAATATGTCTGGACCATGTCGTGTCGTTGTTGCAACACACCTTCCCATTTGGAGATAATTCTATTGTTATTTTCTGAACCCGGGGTTAATTTCGAGAGGGTAGTGTTCTTATTTTTTCTCCGACACTTTCTCTTTGATGTAGATCCTTCAAAAGTAATAAACAACATTAATAATTAAATTTGTATGTATTCAAAGAGTTATAACATATACTTGCAGGCTGGGAGGATGATGTCGTCATAATCTCAACCTCTGGTAATGTCGGATCTACATGGTCGGGTGTGTAATCTAGCTCATTAGAGCCACCCGCTTTGAGTTGAACAGTTCTCCTCTAGAGATCCTCAAGTATCCCAACACATGCCTCCTCTATAAGTTGATTGCTTCTACTTATGTGTCATCTTCTCTATTAAAAAAAGTGGTCACATAATTTTAACTAATTAAATTATAATAAAATACAATAAAACCTTAATTAGATGTTTGAATAACCTGAGTTTATTGTCGTCACAGTTTTCCAACCCGGCCTTTGATGCTATATCTGAAACGTAAAACACTTGTTTCGCTTGACTTGATAAGATAAATGGTTCATGATTCTGATTTTTTAAAATGCGGTTCACATTAACACTTATAAAACCATGTTTGTCTATTTTCAATCTCTGATCTCCCAAATGGACATCAAACTATTTGCATTTAAAAAGAATCAATCGTCTTTCATTAATGTACTCGACTTCTTTAATGCCCATCAACACTCCGTAGTAGGACACTGTTTCGGTATTATTGTTACCCAATACATCAACACCATTGTTTTGAGTTGTTAAGCCTTCATCGTGTCTCTCAATATTGAATTTGTATCGACACAACATGAACCTCTTCGCATAAAAAGTAGGACAACTTCCTAATATTCTTAGATCCTCATAAATATTTTCTCCAAGTTGAGAAACCTAATAAGAGATGAGTAAGATGTGCCTCAATAATATAATGCAATAAAATTATACAAAGTGTCCGGATTGTTTGGTCGAGAATTGTGGTTAATTTGGATATATATGTGAGAGTAAATGGATAATTGGGTTGGATTGAGGTTTTTGGATTGTGTCGTTGTTGCAACACACCTTCCCATAAGCTTAAAACGATTAAAAATAAAATTAAAATGTTATATGTATGTGTTATGGTCTTCTCATCAAAAACCTTGGTCCTAAAGTATTTCCAGCACCCGTCTCTCGGTCCAAGTGTGCATATGGGCCAGTTTATGTTTTTATTGAATAATTCTGTTTTGTTTCCTTTCTCTCTTATTTCTTTTAAAACTGAATTCTATTATTTTAAAAGTTTGTTGTAACCAAATACTCTTGGGTAAACCAGCCTTATCTTGGGACGTGTTCAAGAGAGACCTTATGACTCAATTCGGGCCCTCTATACATGACACACCAATGAGACAGCTGATGAATTTAAAACAGGTTGGGTCGGTTCAAGAATATAATCTCCGGTACATGTCGATCTCTCAAAAGTTATTACATATGCCAAGGGACTACGTCATAGATTGCTACTTGTCCGGTCTAAGGGAAGAGATTGCGAACTGCATCAGGTTGCGATTCCCGGATTCTTTAAACGAAGCCATGGCCATAACTAAAGTTCAAGAAGCAACATATCGGTCCTTAATGAGCAATGGTAACTTGTACAGCGCTGAAGCACCGTTGCTGCCCACGCCATCCAATATCAATAAAGTCGGGCCGAGCACCAATACTGACTTCAAGAATTCATCATATGGGTCCTCTTCAAATGAAAACCAGGGCCATGTTAAGCAATTAGACCCAGCCTCAATGGACGAGAAGCGGAAGAAGGGCCTATGTTACTCTTGCAATGAAAAATGGCAACCAAACCATAGGTGTAAATCAAAGTTATTCATGGTCTCGGCCAATCAAGAAGACCAAGAACCCGATTAAGAACCTGTTTTTGATGATTTACCTTCGTTGCTCGGCCCAAAGGATGAACCTGCCATATCTTTACATGCCTTGACCGGGTCTAAAGCTTTTCAAACGCTCCAGATTCTTGGCAAAATTGGGAACCTGCCGGGGGTGATCCTGATCGATACAGGCAGCACCCACAATTTTATCAATAGCGGGATTTTGGAGAAAATAGACCACAAAATCATAGCAACCCAGGTGCAATCGGTTAGAGTGGTCGATGGGTCTAATGTGTTATGTTCTAGTGTTTGCAAAGACTTGAAGTGGTCGATGGAAGACAATGTATACCAAACAGAAATGAAGGTAATTTTCATGGACGGATATGATATTGTGTTGGGAATTGAATGGATGATTACTCTAGGCTCGTCTTCTTGGGACTTTGAAAAGCTGACCCTATCCTATGAGAAGCAAGACAGAACCACGGTCCTAAAGGGGATTCCTCGGTCGCAGGCCACTTTGATGCATGGAAACCAGGTGGAAAAGACCTTAGATGAATATAGTGCTGCTGCCAAAATGCAAATAAAGAGTAACCCCGAAGGCCAAACTGTTTCCCTCGCGGCAATGACCTTGGAAGATATTCCTGAAGATCTAATTAGAAGTTATGGCTCATTCGATGCCGTTGTTATGCTGGTTCGGGAAAAGGACTTGGCCTGGATTTTTGAAGACACTATAGAGTTTAATCAAAGCTGGAAGAAATTATTTTTGGACTAGGCGCTGGAGACATTGCAGCAACCAAGGTCAGCTCTAAGCGAAGAAAACCTCGACCTTGTGTGCACAGAAATTCCTCACATGGGCGGAGTGGCAAGCGACCGGGCAACGCAAAAGACCGCGAGGACCCGACCAGCTCCACTACTGAAATGATTCGGCCGAAAGATTTTTAAGAAGACCAGTCCTTTGCGGCGAAGCTTGCTGAACATTTTGAAGCTCGACCGAAGCAATAGTTTTGAAGTTGAAGATGCGTATTAGAGGCTGACCAGTCCACGTTCTTTTCGTCGAGTGCGACGAACCTCGAAGGGGGAGATTATGTTATGGTCTGCTCATCAAAAACCTCGGTTCTAAAGTATTTCCAGCACCCGTCTCTCGGTCCAAGTGTGCATATGGGCCAGTTTATGTTTTTATTGAATAATTCTGTTTTGTTTCCTTTCTCTCTTATTTCGTTTAAAACTGAATTCTGTTATTTTGAAAGTTTGTTGTAACCGAATACTCTTGGGTAAACCAGCCTCTTTAAATGTTGATGTCCACCCCACTTTTTGGGGCTATTAATTGAATCTTTTGGAACTTGGTGCTCTAAGTTATCTCTCGACCCTCATCCCCTTTTCTTGGACCGCTAGGTGTATACTAGTGGTATTCTCTTCTCACCCCGGTTTCTTCTCTCTTAACCTCGAATTTTCTCCTCATTCTATGTCCGCTGCATTTGAGTATTGAATTCTATCATCGGTCCCAACAATCAAGAACTTGTTTCTTGAACTAAAGAACTCGAAAGGCTCGGTTATAGTTTAAAGCTTAACAGTATGTTTCAAACTTGTAACCTAATAAAACAATAGATTGATAACGTTGGAGATTGGTAATGTTTGATCGAAGTAAGTAAGGTCACACTATGAAATGTCGATTGGGGGATTGATGGGTCAAAGTGAGGGTAAAAGAGATTGATAACGTTGAAAATGATTGATTTGACCGAAATGAAATTGTGTAAGGTCACACAATATGAGATGTTGATTAGGGTGTGGATAAATGTGGAATGAGATGGTTTTTTATTAGTCAAAGTGAAAGTAAGGTAAAGAGATAGAGGTCGATTGGTAAAGAAATTGATATTGGTGGTTAAAATATGTTAGAAGATTAGTTGTTTGACCGAAGTAAAGTTAAGATCACGAGATGAGAAGTCCGATTTGAATAAGTAGATATATGTGGAATGAGATGATTGGTTAGTCGGGGTGTTTTAAGGTCACAAGATGATAGGTCAATTGAGAATTGATGAACTAAAGTGAGGGTAAAAAAGAGATTGATAATGTTTAAGTTTTTTGATTTGACGAAAATGTAAGGTCACGAGACGAGAAGTCTATTGGGAAAAATATGTGATAAAATATGTGAGAAGATGAATTATTTTATCGAAGTGAATAAAATATGAAATGAGAGTGTTTTATTTTTTTATTTTAATATATTATTCGTGATTATTAAAAAATTTAAACATTGAATACATATTTTTAAATTATTATAATTTTTTTTATTTTTTTATTTTTATCTGTATTTATCGCACGTGAATCATTTTAATATATTTAATTACATGAGACTGGTTGGAACAGTTTTTAAGTTTAATCTTTTTTTTTTTGTATTATTTCCAATTAGTATTTTGTCTAAACACTTTCAAATACTATTAATTTATTATTTATATGACACTTATAACTAAACAAATAAAAATTTTATATCAATTTATTTAAATTAGTGGCATCAAATCTTTTATTTATTTATAAATGTCAACATTTGAAATCGTTAAAACAAAACATCGATTGAATAACTTGTTTTATTTTTTATTTTAATGTCATGCTCTACTTAAACGATATTGATCATTTTGAATATACATTAATTTTTTAATTTTTTTATAACTTTAATAATAAAGTCCCAATTTAGAAATCTTTAGAAATATGTACTTTATAACTAGTTCAATTATTGTACGAAGTAATAAAAGTTTATTTAAGCCTACATACTATACAAATATATAAAATAGGTTATCTAGCCTCGGTTTACTAACAAGAGTTTTTTTTTTATAAAATTAATATCTATTAATTTAATATTTATTTTTTTCTCTCTTTCTTTATTAATTAAATACTCATTTTATCGCTTTATTTATTCTTATTTTTTTAATATAAACAAAAATAAATTTAATAAATTTTTTATTTAATCTTTGATTAAGGATTTAAAAATTAAATATTTATATTTTCGGTCTTTTATTTTTTATTAATTAAATATTTATTTTATGGCTTTCTTTGTTTTTTTTTATAATATAAATAAAAATAAAATTAATAGTGTTTTTATTTAATCTTTGATTCAGAAATTAAAATTTTAATATTTATTAATTAAATATTAATTTTTTTCCCTCTTTATTTTTTATTAATTAAATACTCATTTGTTTCGTTTTTTTGTTTTTTTAATATAAAAAAATAAATTAATAGTCTTTTTAATTTTAATTTTGATTCATGATTTATAATTTTTAATAGAGGTAAATATTATAATAAACATTGAACTACTTCCGTCGTTACAATAAGTCATTATAATATTTAAGTATTAATCCCTATAAGAGATTATTCTTTTTTTTTTAAATAATCTATGTTAATATAGAAATAAATTAAAATAGTAAAAAAAATAAAATTAAAATAATCAAATATCAAATTACGGACATACATAAAAATAAACGAACAAGAAATGGGAAATTTGATCAAATAACCTCAAAGATGAGGTTATTTGATCTGATGGTAATTTGTTATTTTTTTGCGCTCGTGGTTCTATATTTTTTATATACGATTTTGCCCTTGTCGCGAAACGCTAAGTGACTTAGCGTTTCGCGAAGTAGATTAGGAGTTTGTATAAATACTCAAATATTTTCATTTCCTTATTTTTCTTTCTCTCTCTTCTCCAGTTCTCTCCTTCACTTCACGGCGACGACGGCGACGGAGTTTCCTGGGCGGCGGTTCAATTCATACAAATCTATACAGATTTACAAGATCTTCTAACCTAACTAATTCATTTATGTTTTTATCTATTGCGGATTTACAAGATCTAACCCTAAATCTATTTTGCATGCAGGTTTCCGATTCTAGGGTTTAGGGTATGCAGGTCTCCGATTCTAAGGATTTGAAGGTCGTCGAGGTAGATGTTCATTTTAGATCTGATAAACAGTTATGTTCATGTTTACATTTTTTTCATTTCAAAAACCTTTTCATATTTCGTTCTGGTTCATATTTGGTCGTATTTGTTGATTCTTATTTGTTATATGGTTCATATTGGTTCATGTTTGAGCATTTCGTTAGGTTATTATTTGTTATTTGTTCATATTTGCAGAAAATCTCTAATAAGAGTGTATGTGTTTCCGTTTCAGATCTGCTTACCGTTTCGCTACGGACTTACCGTTTCGCTAAGTAGTACCTCGCGATTCGCTAAGTGTCAAGATTTTTTGTTATTTATAGTTAATCATGAACTTCATTTGACAAGGTATCTACATCACTTCATGGTTATGAAGAGAACCTGTGTTAGTAAAATAAACCTTATAATTTTACATTAATGGAAACATTTAGATTCTTCAGAAAATGTCTTTGAAGAATCTATCATTGACCTCTAGATAAGCAAAGATTGGCTGACTTTGATTTCGTTAGTCATCAAGCTAAAGAAATAAATTTCAAACAATTTTCTCTTAGCTGGAGTTCAATGATAGCTTATTCAAAGGCTTTTTTCTGAAGAATCTAAATGTTTCCATGTAAAATTATAAGGTTTATTTTACTAACACATGTTCTCTTCAAAACCATGACTTTGTTGTTGATACCTTGTCAAACGAGATAGATTACCTATGAAACCAATAAAAAAATTTGTACTTCACGATTCGCTAAGTACTACGAGCTCCAACTAGGAGAATGGTTTGAATTCGATTTCGTTATTAAACAAATATACTAGCGAAAACGTATTCAAACCATCCTCTCTTAGCTGGAGCTCGTTGACCTCGCGATTTGCTAAGTACCTCCCGATTCGCTAAGTACCTCCCGATTCGCTAAGTACATCGCGATTCGCTAAGTACCTCGCGATTCGCTAAGTGCCTCGCGATTCGCTAAGTACCTCGCGATTCGCTAAGTGCCTCCCGATTCGCTAAGTACCTCCCGATTCTCTAAGTACCTCGCGATTCGCTAAGTACCTCCTGACTCGCTACGGAAGTTGAAGAGACGCGCGTATGCACACGCGCTATAACTTATATATTCAAAATTTTCAGAACATTTCATTTCAACCGTCCGACTCTCTCTCTCTAACCCATTGTCTCTTCAATGAATCTTGTCAAGGCCGATCATTTCCGCTTTCTTCTCATTCGTCATTAAGGTTTGTTCATTCTTCTCCCTGCCGATCATTTTCTGCTTTTTTGTTCATGAGTTTCGGTTTTTGCATGTTAAGTGTAAATGCATGTTAAGTGTTTCTTTGTCTTTTTCTTTGTTTTTATTAGTTTATAAAACGTATGGTCCATTTTTGCTGTCTTCTGTTCAATATATTTTTTCGCCATTAGGGTTTCGCTAGGTACCTCCCGATTCGCTAAATACCTCCCGATTCGCTAAGTACCTAGCGATTCGCTAAATATCTAGTGGTGGCCGATCATTTTCTGGTTTTTTATTTATGGATTTTGGTCTTTGCATGTTAAGTTTAGGTGTTTGTTTTAGATTTTTTGTTTAGGGTTTTTGCATGTTAAGTTTTATTGTTTGTTTCTGATTAGTTATGTATGGTTAATGCTGTCTTATGTTCAGTTAACGGTTTCGCTAGGTACCTCTCGATTCGTTAAGTACCTCCCGATTCGCTAAGTACCTACCGATTCGCTAAGTACTTATGGTGTATGTGTTTGTTCTTACATTTTTGATGATGTTGTTCCTTTTATAGATGGAAGAAACAACAGTTACTGAGTTTCCTGGTCGGATTTCGTGGAAAAGTGCCCTCACCCTGAAGAAGATTGTTAATAAGTTCGAGGAAATGGATCTTTTGGAGAGTGTGTACAATACCCAATTCAGATCATTATTCACAGCCCCCCTCTTGCAGTTCTCAGGAACTATTGTACATCATATGTTGATGAGGAGGTTAAGCTCAAACTCCAAGGAGATAACTTTCATGGTGAATGGGCAAAAGCTTGTATTTGGTATGAAGGAATATGCGTTGGTTACCGGCCTAGGTTTCGACATTTTTCCTGAGTTGGACCAAGAAAAATTGCGTTGTTATCCACCTCTCTCGATGAAATATTTTAAAGGGAGCATGAGTGTGAAAATGTGCGACTTGGAGAAAGCTTTTTTCAAATGCAAAGACAAGGAAGATGCATTCAAGATGGGGCTGGTATGCCTGATTTGCTAGTACCTATTCACATTTGACCCAAAAAGAGTTATATTTCCAAAAATACTCAACATGGTGGAAGACAAGGACACTTTCCTCCAATATCCATGGGGGAAGGTCACCTTTAGAGCGACCCTCAAGGGTTTAAACAAGAACATGAAACATCTCAGTACCTCATATTTTGAGAAGAAGGAGAAGACTGAAGATCCTTATGCTCCTTTTGCATATAACATATATGGGTTCGCATTGGCACTTCAAGTGTGGACGTATGAGGTCATCGAAAACTTTATCCCTAAATTCACTAGAAGGAATCAGATTAATGACCCTCTACGCCCAAGGGTGTTACTCTATCATTCCAACAGGAAAAACACCTCGATCGAGGTAAAGACTGCCCTTGAGACCACGGATGTGACTGAGATGGAAGAGTCCTCCATGGAGAAGAGGTTATACAATGGTGAGGAATTTGATCAAATCGACGAGACAACTGTTGATTTTTTGAGGGATTTACTGATGGGAAGGTAATAAAAGATGATTTTGATGAAGATGAAGAAAGTGAACATGAAGAATGTACTCTCAATCCCCCCAAACCTGCCACCGGGAAGAGAAAGGCTGAATCTACTCTTAAAGAAGCAGCCAACTTGAAGAAGAAGCTTGCTTATGAATCGATTCCGGCCCGCATTCTTACTCCCCCCTCCGCGACCTCAAGTCCTCTGGCTCAGACACCTCCTCCTCGGGCTCAGACACCTTCTCATCGGGCTCCAACACCTTTTGTTGGATGTGAATTTAATGAGATGAAGGAGGAGCTGAAAATAGAGATGAAAGAGGAGCTGAAAAAGCTGAAAACAGAGCTCATCAAAGAGCTGAAAATCACAATCAAAGAAACTCAAGAAACTCACCTTGAGTCGTTCAAGAAGATGGTTTTTAGTATGTCCAAACAGTTGTTAGATAAATCCAACAAAAATATGTCCATATTATTAACCAGATTAGATGATATGGAGGAGAATATAAAGAAGAAGAAGAGTAAGAAGAAGGATTCTAAGAAGGATGTGAAGGTCGAAGAGGAGAAGACTACTGAGGTATGGAGATATTGAATTTTGCACTTTACATTTCATTTCGCTAAGTACATATCTGATCTGACCAGTACCTATTTTACAGGTTAAGGATTCTAAGAAGGATATCGAAGTTGAGAAGAGCAAGGTTGAACAGAAGGAGGAGAAGACAGAGGTATTCTGCGTACTTGTCGTTTCGCCAAGTACTCTTCGTTTCGCTAAGTTAGTACTCTTCGTTTCGCCAAGTACTTGTCGTTTCACTAAGTTAGTACTTTGCGTTTCGCCAAGTACTTGTCGTTTTGCTAAGTTAGTACTCTTTGTTTCGCCAAGTACTTGTCGTTTCGCTAAGTTAGTACTTATCGTTTCGCCAAGTACTTGTCGTTTCGCTAAGTTAGTATCACTAGCTAAGTACTGACCAGAATTTTGTCTATTTTGTAGGAGATGATATCGATGCAGGGGACTGTGGGGGATGATGAGAAGGTGAATGATGGGAATGATGGGAAGAAAGATGATGTAAAGGAGGACGATGAGAAGGTGGAGGATGAACGAAAAGAGGACGATGAGAAGGTGGAGGACGATGAGAAGGTGGAGGATGAACGAAAAGAGGAGGATGAGAAGGTGGAGGATGATGTAAAAGAGAACGATGAGAAGGTGGAGGACTTAAAGGTGGAGGACGATGAGAAGATGGATGATGAGGCTAAGGTGGAGGACGGTGAGAAGCTGGATGGTGTGGCTAAGGTGGATGATGTGGAGGTTGATCTGAAAGTGAAGGTGAAAGATCTGAAAGTGAAGGTGAAGGATGAGAAGAGTGTGGGTGTGGATGTGAAGGCACAGACAAATGAGGAAATTATGGGAGGAGATGACAATGATGATTTCCAGTTATACAATACTCCTCCTAAAGGAAATTATGGGAGGAAAGTGAGGAAGCCGAAAAAAGATGACTCGTACACCAACCCTTCTTTGTCAAAACTGTCCAAGACAAAGGATCCAATGAAAGTGAATCACCTTCAAAAATTTGAAGATGAGCTGCTGAATAAAGTAAAAGCGTAGTTGGTTGATCCAGAAACCGATAATCAGACAAAGGATGTACATCTTTGCCAAGCAAAGAAGGATATGTTTGTTAGAGTTATAACAAGGTTGACATGGCTTGAAGACACTGTAAGTCGTGCAAATCAATTCAATATTCATTAATACTCATCGTTTCGCCAAGTACTCATCGTTTCGCTGAGTACTTATCGTTTCGCCAAGTACTAATCGTTTCGCTGAGTACTCATCGTTTCGCTTAGTACTTATCGTTTCGCTGAGTACTCATCGTTTCGCTGAGTACTTATCGTTTCGCTGAGTACTTATCGTTTCGCTGAGTACTTATCGTTTCGCTTAGTACTTATCATTTCGCTGAGTACTTATCGTTTCGCTTAGTACTTATCGTTTCGCTTAATATTTAGTCAATGTTGTTTGATATATACTGAATGTATGTTGTATACTCCCATTGTGCAGGAAATCGATGCATTCTGCCATCTATTGCGGAAAAGGATTTCCGACTATCCCAAGACATATAAAAATTCGCATGTGGCAATAGGGGATTGCGTATTGTCGGATAGAATCAGGCGAGAGCACAGGACTTTTATTAAGGATCTTGCAAACTATCCAGTCGCCGAATTCAAAGACTATTATATGGGCGCACCACATAGATATATGCCTGAATGGTCAACAATTGACGATGTCTACATGCCTGTGAACATTAACCAGCGACACTGGATTTTGTGTGTAGCACGTCTTCAAAAGTACCGCATTGACGTGTACGACTGTGATGCCTATCTTTATAAGAATCTAGATCCTTATTTGAAACCCTTATGCCACATGATTCTACATATATTCGCAAAGACAATCACTCCTGGTGAGAGGGTAAGGTATCCTAAATTCAACTTCGAAGCCCCCATCCAACCAATGACATACAAACGGTTACCACACCCCAAAGTGAAAACCGCAGCAGCTAAAGTTGGAGAAGTCCCACGGGCAACCGAGAGCGGGGACTGTGGGGTATTCACGCTAATGTATATGGAACACTTGAGCGCTAATCAAGCCGTGCACAATGTGACCTCAGAAAACATGGAGTTTTTTAGGCAGAAGATGGCGGTCAGGTTATTCCATCAGATTATCGAACCTTAGTGTAAACATTATTTTGAAGTAAATTGTGTAAATTGGATAAATTAGTTTGATGTATTGTAAACCTTGATGAATATTTTTGAAGTTGGATGATAAATTATTTTGATGTATGTATTGTAAACCTTGAGTATGCTAATGTATATTGAATTTTGAACTTGAATTGCAGAAAACCTTCAACGTAAAAAACAAGTGTAACCCTTGAATTGACCCTTCAACGTACAAAAAAGATAACCTCGAATTGACTCTTCGTTTCGCTAAGTTAGGGTCATCATTTCGCTAAGTTAGTACTCTTCGTTTAGCTAAGTTAGTACTCTTCGTTTCGCTAAGTACCTAGCGAATCGCTAAGTACCTAGCGAATCGCTAAGTACTCAGCGTTTTGCTAAGTTATTACTCATCGTTTCCCTACTCATATACTACTACTACAACATACAACATAAACTTTAAACCTGAATTAACAACATAGTATCTTACGCATAGTATCTTACCAGTACCATAGTAAAATTAACAACATATATTACAACATAGTATCTATCAAGCTAAAGGTTCATATTGTTGAGATGATGACTCATGCTGCTTAGATGATGAAGCTCTTGCAGTAGATGGTGCAGGCATCATTGCTTTGCATGTTTTCCTATTATGTCCTAGCCCAACACATGAGCTGCATCGTCTCGGGACCTTACGGACCTCACCCTGGGATGACCTACGCTTTGTTTGTGGCCTGCCTTTCTTAACTTTTACATTTGGTTTAAGACACGAACGTTGCTTGATATGTTCGGGAACATCCCAATTTTCTTCATCACCAGGAGGATACAATGTCTCGACATATGTATTTATCCAACACTCAGTTGTGTAATACCTGTGTGCAGGGAAAATATAACGAATTATTAATTGGTTAAACAGAATGAACACGTGAGCTAAATATTAATACCTTGAACAGAAGTCATAAGAAACCAAATTCCGACTACGGGCAGCAGCCATTGCATGCGTACAAGGAAGACCCGAAACTTCAAATACTCTACAAGTGCAGTTCATGTCTTTCAAATTGACTTTGAAATGGGACTGATTGTCATGCACATAAAACTCGAATCGGTTAAGCGATTGGACTGTATACAATCTGGCCTTCTCGAATCCCTCACGTAACACCTTCTCATAATTTGGAAATAAAACTTCTTCGTGATTAGACGCTCTTTCTCTTCTATCGTTAAACCAATGTTGTATTGCGAATCTTAAATACTCAGCCATTTCTGAAATGGGATACTTTCTAGCTTCCCTGCTCTGACTATTGAAACTCTCAGCATAATTGCTTGTGAGTTGATTGTATCGCTTACCGGGAAAAAATGCTCTACTCCATCTTTGGAACCCAATTTCTTCCAAATAGGCAGCAATCCTGTGATCTTTAACCTTGATCTTGTCAAACCACCGATTAAATTCGTGGATAGTGTACGCCCTTGAAGCCGAATCAAACTCCGCATGACACTTATCACTTTTGAATTTGGCCACAATATTCATTTTTATGTGATATGTGCACGCACCGTGGTCTGCTTCTGGGAAAACAGCACACAAGGCATTAGTGATGCTTGGGTGTCTATCGGATACGAAGACGAGATCATCAACTAATCCAATTGCTTCTCTCAGTTTTTGCATGAAATAAGTCCAGGAGTTATTATTCTACCAGGATTACACTTCTCCAACATGTAAAGGTATGGTGGCAGTATTCCATAGGAATCCTCTACCGTTCCTCGCACAGCTATTAAAGCATTTTCCCTTGCCCTCCATGCCTTATGATAAGTTAAAAATATCCCATAAGTTGACTGCATGTCTTCAATTATTTTCTTAGGCAAGTGGTTATGATGATGGTCCATGTACTTGCTCTTCACACACTGCCCAATAACCCATGCTGGTGTTTGCATTTTTTTTCTTGGGCCTCGACAAAACTGAGCATGAGTGTTGTTGCTCAAATTTCCGGATCTCAAACATCTCAGAAAACTTACATTTCACAGCCCGCAAGCTCCACTTGCATGTCTCATCCAAACATTTGAGTTCCCAAAGATTTTTTCTTGACTTCTCCACTTTGAATTCAAAATTATTGGTCATCGCATATTTATATAGAGCAAGTTGAAGTTCTTTTTTATTTTCAAACAACGAACCGACTTCTAATACGGTTTCACTAGTTAATGCCATCGCAAATGAGGGGTCTGGCGGTGATGTGTCTGTCGGGTCTATCGATGGTGTACCCATTTAAGATCGTCTTGCACTAGATGGTGTACCCATTGATGATCTTCTTGCACTAGATGGTGTACCCATTGATGCCTTTCTTGCACTAGTTGGTGTACCCAATGATGATCTTCTTGCACTTGGTTGTATAGGTATTGATGCTTTTTCACCACTATTAACATGCAAGTCCTGAGTAAGTGGGATGTGAGGCAAAGAGCTTTCTCCGGCTTCATTTTGACTTTCAACAAAGAATTCCGAGGGTACAACAAGTGGTACAAATTTTTGAGTAAGTTGTGGTGGTAGTATACTTTCTTGAGTTGGGTATGTAAGTAGTGGTATTTTTTCTTTAGTAAATGCTGACTTCTCCACTACAGATACACACAATGGTGACACTGTTCGACCCAAAATCAAGCGTGATAAGTATGTGTTCAAATCCCCATCATTATCAATAAAAACAGGTTTTGGATTTCTGATATTCGGAATATCATACTTCACTTGGAGCACTAAATCGTATGTTGATATCTGCACATTAAGTCTATCGTAGAGTATATCAAGTAATTCAGCATAACGAGTACTTTGGGGTAGATCAAATGTTTTGATTGAAGATGCATCAAAATACAGTATTCCATCAGCATCAAGTTTCCACTCTCCATTATAGAAAACAAAAACTTCAGCTGGAATAAAAAAACATGATTTGATTTAGAGACGAATAATTAATACTTCGCGAATCGCTAGGCACTTAGCGAAACGGGAAGGCCTTCGCGAATCGTTAAGCACTTAGCGAAACGGGAAGGCCTTCGCGAATCGATAGGCACTTAGCGAAACGGGAAGAAACCCCTAATCAATCGAAGAAACCGAACATCAATAAAACATGCTTAAAATACACGTACCTATTGGAATAGTGCTCGTGCTCGTCGTGGAGCTCATAGTGGATTTCGAACGAACCGTCGCTGCCGAGATCTCCGACGAGATCGCCGCCGCCGGAGTTTAGAGAGAAGGAGGAGAAGAGCGGGAAGAGAGAGAAGGAGAAGAAAAGAAATGAAAAAAAAGTACGGAAGTTATATTAAATAGTAAGGGTAATCTGGACATTTCACATATCGTCACTTCGCGAAACGCTAAGTCACTTAGCGTTTTGCGACAAGGGCAAAATCGTCCAAAAAAAATAAAATCACCACGAGCGCAATAAAATTATTGCGCTACCATCAGATCAAATAACCTCATCTTTGAGGTTATTTGATCAAATTTCCCACAAGAAATAGATAAAAGGAGATAAATTAATTAATTAATTAATTAATTAATTAAAAAAAAGAGAAAAAATGATTATTTAATTAAAAAATATTATTTTTTTTCAAATTAAGTTAACCATGTTTACGGCTAGATGAGCCCATTTTTAATAGTACGTTCATTTAAATGAACTTTTATTAGTTTATACGTTTAATTGAACTAGTTATACAAGTACATACGTTTAAATGAGTTTTTTTCCTAAATTATATTTAACACCGCTTAATATCACCGTCAATTCTAATATCTTGTAGCCAAATTAAGGAGGATATTATGAAAATAGTATGGTTTTAAAATATGCGGTTGGACCACAAAATAAGTGATTAACAGTACCGGTTTTTGGTTTCAATACGTGCACCTTACGAATCGGTCAAAATTTGGTTTGACTGAACGGTTCGTACGGAAAACTGATCCCAAAATTCCCAGTTGGAAAGGTTAGACCAATTCTATTCATTTTCTCTCTCCCAACACCTAAATTTCAATCTAATTCTTCTTGAGAGTGTCTATTCGATTCTTATATATTTAGTTTTCCCATCTTCCTCGTCTCCATCAACCAACCTCGTCTCATTGTCTTGGGGACCACGATCGAAACCTGAGGTTTGAGGAACATACCGTAGAGGAAAACATGACGCGGCGAGTCCAATAGAGGTGTGGAGTCAACCGCCTCGACAAATCACCATCGCAATAGGGGAAAAATCAATGGTGTTGGACGAAACCTAACTAATCTAGTGCGCCATATAACAAAACCTAACGAATCTAGTTAGGTCTCAAAACACGGATCTAAAAAGTGAAGCATATTAGAAAACAATTCGTCAACAATTTGAGTGGGTAGGGTTTGTGGTGAATGGGAGGTGTTTATAGAGAAGGGGAAAGAGAAAACAATGATAATGTATGGTTGTCGACAAATGTGAGTAGAGTATCCAGACCTGGTCCGACCAGTGGTTAATTCGGTTGGACTTGTCGAACCGGAATTCGTCAAAACAATCAATTTGATCACCGAAACGATTTTCAAAATATTCGAAAATAATTTGAATCTCTGACCAGAGTTAGATAGTACATTTTAATTTTTTTTTTCATTTATTAAATTTGTTTGAGATGTTTGAATGATTTATTTTTTTAGAAAATAAATTTGTTATTATAAATGTGATTATTTAACTCTTTGTTATAAATTTGTTATTTAACTCTTTATTACAGAAAATTATTTCTCATACATATAAAAAATTAATTAGTAAATAATACAAGTCTACAAAATCAAAACCAATAACTGATGATCCAAATATTAAATTGAATAAATAATTTACAAAAATAAAACTCCCAATAAAAATATCCAACGATTGTGCGATTTGTTGAGAATTCCTCTAAAGACAAACTCATTTGAGTCTTAAACGACGACGGTTGTAATAAAACAAGTCGAACGAACCAATGAAACAGTGTCGAAAGAATCTGCAACAATTAATATTAATCTTAGCCGACGGTTGATAATGTCGGATAAGGTCATGCCAAATAAAAATAGACCATCTACGTATATATTTTTTAGACCATCTACATATATGATCAAAATAGTGAAAAATTCATACAAATTATGAGAGGATAAATGTAAGAGGTCCTCTATATGAAAGATCAAATCGAGTAACTTTTAATTGAAAAAATAAAAAATAACTCTAGATCCAATTATTTTGTCTACTTTACTACTAAGAAAAGGACACACAAACTCGAGAAAAAGATTACCAACACAATCGGAAGGTATGTGCAACAAACTACCCTACGATTGAGAGTATTATTTCAACTATAAAAATTCGAAATGAAAAAACGGATTCGATCAAAAAGGATGCCAAATCAAACAAAATGCAAAAAAAAAATAATACATTGAGGAACCATTAAAAATAATACTCAAAACTGAGTGATTAAAAAAAATAATAATACATTGAGGAACCATTAAAAATTTGACCTATTAACTTCTTTTGAGTTTATTTTCATAGGAATAGAAATGTAATATGAGTTTATATTAACAAATATTACTCTTTATAATTTAAAATAATTATAAGAGTTTATAAATATATACTCCATATCCACCTAGAAGGAAGGGGGGATGAGATCGGGAAAAAGATAAAGAAGAAACCCAAAGTCGCCATTGAAAACTTGAGCAAGCTCTCCTCCATACGGTTTTTCCAGATTTTGATTCGTTGTTTATCTATCTCTCTATCATTTGTATTATAGACTCAACTTACTTTCATCCTAGATTCTCCATCCGAGATTTAATCTCTTTTAAACCGGTGTGTGCTCCATTCAGAGGTTTCTTTTTAGCTGTTATGCCCTAGCTAATCTTATTCTATCTGAAGTTTCGATTTTATAGATTTATGTCTGTTCAATTGTTCTGTTGTCTCTAGGACACGAATTTCTTCTCTTGCTAACGATAAAATGAATAGCTAAATTTGTGATTATCAAGCCTTTTATGGAAATAATCACTTCTCTATAGGGCACTTCTCTTTCCATCCCGTTCTTTGATCTGATCTTTTTCTTAAGGTGTGATTGAATTTCATTATGAATGATAATTAACGAAAAGAAAATTAAATCTAGAATTGCATAGTGCTTCAGTTGAAATCTCATCATGAACTAATTGTAGCGTATGTATTCTGGTTATGGAGAAGGTTTCATTTTCAGTTAATTTTTTATATGGATGAATAAGAGGAGGCAAAAGTCTGAATGATGCAGTCTTGCTCTTGAATGATACAGGAATATCAAGATGAAACCTGTTTGCCCTTTTGTTAAAGCTGCTCGTCCTGATGATGCCCTCTTGAAGAAAGCATGTGAATCCCCTAAACAACAGGTTGGACAAGATGTGAAGCCTAAACAAGAGTCTGCAGAACCTGGCAGTATTTCTCCAAAATGCCCGTTTGGATATGATTCTCAAACATTTAAGCTTGGACCTTTTAGCTGCATGATATGCCAATCACTTCTCTTTGAAAGTAGCAAATGTATGCCCTGTTCTCACGCATTTTGCAAGTAAGTAGCTTAACGCAAAATCCCTTCTTTTGTAATACTTTTTTTCATATTCGTACTAAGAATGTGTGTATTGTTCTACTTTATGACAATATTTCATGTTTGAATTCTGATATTGACTGTCAGGGCATGTATATCTCGCTTCAAGGATTGTCCTCTATGTGGTGCTGATATTGAGATGATTGAACCCAACCCTGATCTTCAAAAATTAGTTGATCGATTCATTGACGGTCATGCAAGGATAAAGAGATCTCAAGCTAATACTGATTCTGAGGACACCCTCAGTGAGAAGAGAACTATTTTATATGAAGATGTATCAATAGAAAGAGGTGCTTTCTTGGTGCAACAAGCAATGAGAGTAAGTATTGATATTACTTTTGTCCACCAAATGTACTTTGTAGGAATTTTAGATATCGTCATGAATCGTCTACTAGGAAGTCATGCACTGTGATGCTTGTTGATTATACATATTAGAAATCACACTTTCACTTCCTTCCAAAAACAAAAATTATGTGTAGTCTAATGATTGACTATTACTTGTGACGCGATGTCAAACTTTTTCTTGTTTCATCTGTAGGCATTTCGCGCCCATAACATTGAAAGTGCCAAACATAGACTGAGTTTATGTGCAGAAGACATCAGAGAGCAACTTGACAGAGTGGGCAGCACATCAGATTTGTGTTCACAACTAGGTGCAGTTCTGGGCATGCTTGGTGATTGCTGGTCTGTTCCGTTCCTTTCTTGTATTGATTGTTGTTGGCTTATAACTTCAGTCCTGCAAATGTTGGAATGAGCTAACCTGATTAAGTGATGCATTATTTTATCCCAATAACACATAAATTTATTGATGACACAAGATAACTGATTTAAAACTTGCCAAATAAGTTGTTTGAGAGTTAATGCTAAAACAGCACTGCATTAAAGAAACTTGTCAGAATAAATGTTGAAGATCTGGATACCCCACATGTGCCAATTAAAGTCATGTGACTTAAAGCTTATTTTGCATGAATGTGTGGTCTACAAAAAAGAAAAAGAGAGAGGATATGTTATCACCATTGGAGGGTAGGTAGTTGTCGTTCCTTTTACTATACATTTTGCTTTTTCTTTTAAACTGCCCTGAAAATTATATGTTTCTTCTTTCTGATCCTCCCAGTCTGTGTTCTTTATGATCACACCTTCCTATCATTCTTTCATGCTGCGTTGGAAATTAAGTTTTAAAAAGGGAGGGAGGGAAAGATGAAAATGAACTGAAACTATGTTATTGCTTCAACCCAATATGAATTTCTTATGGAAAATGAACCGTGGATGTCTCTTGGTAGGTCAAGTGTTCTCCTATTGTACATCTTGATCTTGAACTGCTATTTCTATTTCTCATTATTTTAACCATTGGCCAAAGACATTATAGATTGTACATCTTGATCATTGCATCTTGATCATTATGGGTTAAAAACTTAAAACCATATCAATTGTTTTTGTTGTAGTCGAGCACTGGAAGATTCCGCTTCAGCTGTTAGTTATTTTAAGGATAGCGTAGACTTCCTATTTAAAGTTCAAACTGATGATATGGAGGTAAATATTTAATCATATTTATATTTGTTTTGAACACTCAGTTAGCTTTAATACCTGATTTATGGATTTGGTTGTTGTTAATTATCAAGCCATCAAGATAGCTCAAGTGGTAAGATTCTTGAACTAAGAGGCTGAGGTCTCAAGGTTCGATTCCCACTGAAATTATCTTGATTGAAGTAGGAAGTCATGGTGGTATAATTTTTTTTTAATGTTGTGCTAGTCTCCTCTGGAAAAAAATCCATAGTCTAGAAAAAAAAAATCAAGAAGTATTTTAAGTATGTTTTGTTTGGGGGATACCTAACCTAAATGAGTTTAATTTGTGTAGGTCATACACACATTATCTGTATCATTGAATAAGATTGGAGACCTCAAATATTACGAAGGCAACTTGGAGGCGGCTAGATCATACTATTCTCAATCATTAGATGTTCGTCGTGACGCCATCAAGAAGCTCTCCAGTTCTCCCTCACAGGTAATCAATCGTAAATCTCAAAGAATTTCAAGTGGAATGCTGCCTTAAAGATGACACTTTTGTTTCGCATGTATTATATGTCCTGTTCAGACTCTGGATGTGGCTGTTTCTCTTGCGAAAATTGCGGATTTGGACAGGAATATTGGCAATGAAGATGTAGCAGTAGCTGGATTTCAGGAAGCCGTTACTCTGTTGGAGTCATTAACACTGAATGCAGGAGAAGCCAGTCTTGAAAATCGGGTAAGAAGTTGTTTGATCTAGGGTTATTTGAATAAGTAAGTGGTTATTTTCAAATAACCTTGCGGGTATAAATATATATATCTACATATTGTGATTGTTGATTTGGACATTGGGTTATTTGAAATTAATCTCAAATAACCCACATCAAACAAGGCCAAATGCTTTCATATTTATAGCTAACATTTTCTTCAATTCACAGCGACTTACAGTATTGGAGTTTCTCAAAAATCAACTTGATGAAAAAGAACGCCAGCCAACCTCTTGAGACAAGGTAGATTGAATCGAATATCATCTACTTAATGTTTATTTGGCCCCATAATATGTACATTAATAGAACACGTTGCAATTCAGTCTTGGACTGATCGATCAAATGCTTAATATGCCATGGAGGAAATTCAACTTGATGTGATGATTTTTTTTTTTTTTTATATATATACATAAAGGCATGCATTTATATGGAATAATAATATTTAGTTGCTTCAATAGAAGTGCTGCAATGTCTAGATGATTCTCCACTTTTCTCAACATCCAGCCTTTAAAGACAATCTGCATCTGGCTTCATATATTCATAAATTTATTGACAGTTTCTTATCCTGATCCAGATACCTATATAAAAAGTGTATCCAAATAAACACCATTTTGGACATTTCTTCACCTGAAATAATGTGATGCTGGTTGAAAGATTTTGGAATGAAAATATCATATGGTGATAGAGTGATTTGTGGCTATTGATTCTAGAGAACTTTGACTTCTAAAAGTGCAGCTTCATTTGGCTTGCAATTGTCAATGTTATGTTTTTATCTGGGTTACACATCTTCTTTGTAGAGCGACTAATACTTGCGAGTTAAACATATCTCCTGCAAAATCATTAATCAGACGTAGAAATTGTCGCTTGACGGGTTCGTACATAAAACCTCAGGGAGGATGATGATATTCATATCTTCTTGTCGCTAGGCTAAAAGAGGAGATAAGATTTTATTATATTATTTAAAAGGGTTTATGTTAGTGAATAAATTAGGGTAAAAAAAAAATCATTTATCCCATAGTTTAATATTGCATTTAATGTTTATTTTACTATTAAAAATATATTAATTATAATTTATTTTGAATCATTTATCACAGTTTAATGTTTCATTTAATGTTTATTTTACTATTAAAAATATATTAAATTATAATTTATTTTTACAAGGTACTAAATTCTTCCGTCCCTCTTTAAAATTGGAGTAATTTTTTTTTTAAATAGAAGAGAATTAGAATGACACTTTAAACTCAAATAGCTTCCAAATGAAATCGAATCCATGACATATTAGTCTCTTAAGTCAAATGAAATCAAATCCATGAGTCTCTTAAGTCGGTTTTTACCATTGAATTACCTTAGTGAGTTAAAATTTGAGGATTATTTTTCATATTTTGTTTGAAATTATTTGAGATTTTTCAAATAACTCTGAATAATACCATCACAACAAAATTCAAATAAGAAAACATAATCTCAAACCATCTTAAACGAAGCTAAAAATATATATAAATATACGCACAAAGCCGGCCCATGGGCGGGCAAGGGCCCACCAGGACAGTCCAATGACCTAACTTAAAAAATAAATAAAAATAATCTCTTTTTTCTCTCTTTCTTTCAATTCTCCCATTGTTTTTTCAATCAACAATTATAATAATTAAAAAAAATACTTTTATTTTTTTGGTTTGGCCGGCCCTTTATAACAGTGCTTTCAAAATATTTAAATAATTTGGAAAATATATCTTTCTTAAAAGGATAATACATTATCTTCATATTTATTTTAATTAAGATTTTTTAAGGAAAGTTTGAATACGAGATCTCAATAAATAATTAGAAAATCTCCAATTTCCCATTAAAATAAATAACAATAAAAGTTTCATCATGGGATAGAGGAAATTAATTTCAGTTTAAAAATAATTATTCAAATTTGAAGACAGTTTTTATATAAAAAAAAATTGTTAAACGAATTGTTTATGCTCATTATTTAAAATTGTTATCGTGAAAAATGAAAAAAAGTTCATTAGTTAATTGGTTTTGGCTAAATGAGAACAAATAATTCAATTTTTTAAATTAAATATTAAATTTATTAAATATTTTTTTCCAAAATCTTTATTTACTCTCTTATTATATTTTTCTTACATTTTTTTCCAACAAATCAAGTATCTTTTAAATTCCCTCAATTCTACTCCTTTATAATATATTATGTTATAACAATAATATATTATATTATATTTCACAAATATATTTATATTTAGGAATATGTTATAATATATTATATTATTATAACAATATAAAATATTTTAAAAGTCTTTATTTTTAAACTAATAGTTATACAAATTATTTTTTATTAAAAATAATTCTATAAATATTATAATTTAAAATTTAAAAATAAATAATATATATAAATTATTAAATATTATTTATAACTTATCTAATATTTGCAAAAATAACTAATATAAATATTTATTTGAAACTTTTAACAGAATTCTTATAAAATATAAATATATAATTAAACTATTATCGAGATACCGATTAAACGGCTAGAAAAATAGATCAACCAAATAAAGAAAAAACGGTTAACTATAACCATTAGAACTAAATAGCCGAGTTTGGTTATCGGTTTTTTTAGAGCCTAGATAGATATGAGATTTTTACAAAATAATTATATAAATTATTTTTAAAGAAAATTATAATTTTTTATTAGCCCATTAAAAAAAAATTAAACTAAACATTTGATCTGACTTTCATAAGAATTTACTAGTAAAATATTAATTGTATTTTTTATTAATAATATATGAATATTTTAATAAATAATTTAAAGAAAGATTGATTAGCAACATAATGCTGGATTCTTTTAATAATTAAATCGAATTCAAATAATTCACGTCTTATCAATCTTTCAATTCTTTCATCAATATAAATCCAAATAATCCTATATCAAACTAAACCTAAAATTAATTAAATAAAAAGCAAAAAAGGGAATATAGAAGAAAAGTGAAATAAAAAAGAAATATAAAGGCAGCTAACACAGCTCAATTCATCTTTCAAATGACGCATAATGGGTCCCACTAACAACCCATCACGAGCATTTCATTTTCAAAAAAAAAATATTTAGAAAAAATATCTCTTCAAATCTTTTATTTCTTTCTATATTTAAACACAGAAGTGGGCGGGCACCATCCTCAAAATTACTTCAGATTATACAATATAGAGAGAGAGAAAAAAGAAGAACAGGAAACCGCAAGCACCAGATTGATCAAAGGTAATTCATTACTCTTCTTCTTCTTCTTTGATCGATCGCGTAATCTCGAACTAGTTTTATATATCTCAAATCTGTCAATCCTGCTTTCAATCGGTGTAATTTAAGGTCAGATTTACTGATTAGATCGATCTATATAGTATTGTATTGGATCTGTTACTTTATAGTTTGAGAATAGTCGTGAATTGGATTATTGACTTCAACTTTGCCGATTTCCGTCTTGTAATGTACATTGCTAGATTTATTTATGATTTACTACTATTGATGAAAGACGGTTATTGACGGATTCATCGGATCTACTCTGATTGTTGATAATACACCATTTCTTTGTAGATTTTAGGCTGATCTAATAAATTAATTAATGCTTTGACCTACTTTGAATTTATAGTCATAGGTGTTAGATCTTCAAATATGAATTGGTTTTAGTTTATTTGATGTAGTTTCTTTATTAGGAAATGGCGGACGGTGAAGATATTCAGCCTCTTGTTTGTGACAATGGAACTGGGATGGTCAAGGTAAGAACTGTGTACATTTGGGATTGAATTGATTTGATCTTTTTAGATCTTTTATAATTTGTGTAAGTTATAGGCAGGGTTTGCTGGAGATGATGCTCCTAGGGCTGTATTTCCCAGTATTGTGGGTAGACCTCGTCATACTGGTGTAATGGTTGGCATGGGCCAAAAGGATGCTTATGTTGGTGATGAGGCTCAATCGAAAAGGGGTATTTTGACATTGAAATATCCGATTGAGCATGGTATAGTGAGTAATTGGGATGATATGGAAAAGATTTGGCATCACACTTTTTACAATGAGCTTCGTGTAGCACCGGAAGAACATCCGGTTCTCCTCACTGAAGCTCCTCTTAACCCTAAGGCGAATCGTGAAAAGATGACTCAAATCATGTTTGAGACATTCAACACTCCTGCCATGTATGTCGCCATCCAGGCTGTTTTGTCTCTTTACGCCAGTGGTCGTACAACAGGTAGACACTTAGTTCATATTGCTCTAACAATTCACAAGTTTAATTCTTAACTGACAAAACTGATTTGATTTCAGGTATTGTGCTGGACTCCGGTGATGGTGTGAGCCACACGGTTCCTATTTACGAAGGATACGCCCTTCCACACGCAATCCTCCGTCTGGATCTTGCAGGGCGCGATCTAACAGACGCCCTCATGAAGATATTGACCGAGCGTGGCTACTCCTTCACGACCACAGCCGAGCGGGAAATAGTGAGAGATGTGAAAGAGAAACTAGCCTACATTGCCCTAGACTATGAGCAAGAGCTAGAAACTGCAAAGACAAGTTCAGCCGTGGAGAAGACCTACGAGCTTCCGGATGGGCAAATCATCACTATTGGAGCAGAGAGATTCCGTTGCCCTGAAGTTCTCTTCCAGCCATCCATGATCGGAATGGAAGCTGCTGGTATTCACGAGACTACCTATAACTCCATAATGAAGTGCGATGTGGATATCAGGAAAGATTTATACGGGAACATCGTACTGAGCGGAGGGTCAACCATGTTCCCCGGCATTGCTGATAGGATGAGCAAAGAGATAACCGCATTAGCCCCCAGTAGCATGAAGATCAAGGTGGTTGCGCCACCGGAGAGGAAATACAGTGTCTGGATTGGAGGTTCTATTTTGGCATCACTCAGCACATTCCAACAGGTAATATTAAATCATTTTCTTTCTTTCAATTGGCTTAGTAATAATATTATCAACAATGATATTTCAGATGTGGATTTCCAAGTCAGAGTACGATGAATCAGGTCCATCCATCGTCCACAGGAAGTGCTTCTAGAATTGAAGAACCAGAGATATGTATTTATTTATATAACTAGTATTGATTATAAAAAAAAAATGTCATGTCCTGCATTTATCATTTGCTTTATTTTCTTTGCGCACGAGTTTTTGTATTGCTATTCTTATATCCTGGTTTGGTGTTTGGGGTTTGTATTTGAATTCAAGTATATTGGAATGCAAGAAACCATTTTGTAAGTCTATCTATTTAATTCTGCAAAGATATTGTAAGTTTCAAATAGGTAAAATACCTTACATGTCCAAATAAGAGATTCTTAGAAGATGATCAAGTTGTTTGGGTGAAGTTGAAATTAGATGGGGCAACAGTGTCGATAAAACCTCGAATGGATAATTCAGGAACACACATATTGTTGTCCCTCGTCGCGGTCTTCATTTCACGGTCTACAAAGATGACAATGACAGTAATATCGTCGTGATAATGACGTCTTACTCCTTTCTCCATCTTTTTAAGTTCGTCGTATCTCATTTCCCTTTTCCTTCCGGCTTCTTTCAAAGCTGTTGTTAAAAGTCTTCTTGCAATTCCCTGTAATCACAATCTTCTAGTTAGAATTTATAAGACTTGAAAACAATAACAAAAATAAGAACTTACAGTTCTAGGGTATTTGTACACAATCTCAACAGCCTCCTGATTAGTCATATGTTCCCAAAGTCCATCAGATGCAAATATAACGAATTTGTCATTGGGTTGTAAAGGTCTCGAGCTCAACGAAGGCTCCGCCGATAATACTGGCCTACGAATCGGTTCAGCTAGATGGAATCTCGGAAACGATGAATCAATAGAGAATTCTGGCTGCTTCAAGTATGCATCCCCAATTGACCTTGAAACCTATTTAACAAAGAAAGGGTTGTAACTTGTAATTATTATTACACAATCTTGATGATCTTGAGTAAACAAACCTGAATAATTCCTTTGATACGCCAAGCCCCGTTTTTCATGACAACAATATGCGAATCATCAGGGTGTGAAGACCTTAGTTCATCTCTAACCTCCTCCATACATGCATTGTGATCACTAGTCAATTGTTCAGCAACGATTTTATTCGATTTACTCAGACAACCGATTACAGCTCGTGAATCGCCTACATTTGCAATGTATAATGTTCCATTCCAGATCACTCCAACTAGACAACAAGATCCAATTGCTGCAATCAATGGTTTCAATCCTAAACTTCGCCTCACTAGAGTCAGAAATCCATCTTCAGTAGCTGAAAAAGCAGCACTCAGGATCTCTTCCGTTATACTTCCGTTTTCTTTGGCTAGCTCTGTATCAATCAATCAATGTATGTAAACAACAATTTAGAAGAAGAAGAACAAGAAGAAGAAGATGAACAAGAAGTGATTACTGTTTAGATGACGAAAGAGGTGCTCAGAGACGAATCTAGATGCTTCAGGGCCGCCATGTCCATCATAAACACCAATGAAAGTTCCGTCACGGCCAGTTTCAACCTGGCTATGATCCTCAATAACCACATTGGCCTGAACTACAGCAAATGAAAATTCACCGCAGGAATGCTTATCAAGGTCTCTATACCAAACAAGTTGATCGTTTCCACCACCGCAAGAACCATCATCATTATCCTTGTTCATACGAGCATATCGACCTACAGGTCGCCAACATGCGGAAACTATCCTTTCTAGCCACGAAAGCATCCCTCATTTCCCTCCTCAACCAAACCCTAGTTATTATCAATCACTCAATTACCTAACACAACAGTACCGCCATACAAGATATGCGTATATATAAACCAATTAACATATATCCTACAAAGTTCACTCTCAAAAATAACTAAAATCAACGCAGATTGAAATACATATATATATAAGCTGAACCGATGATGAGTTCTATGAAGAAGACGACGATAGTTACAGCTTACAGGTTTTGCTCTTCTTCTTCTTCTTCTACGACAATTTCTTGCTAAAGAACTAAAGAACTGAAGATAAACAACAAAATTGATCAATGCATTGAAAGATGTGAATCATGTGATAATAGTGATTCAGAATGAACAAGAATTGGCGTAAGTAAGAGCAATCAAGGAAGAAAGTTATATAATATACACTACTATCATGAAGACGCCTAAATACATAGCGACGTAATGCAAACGAAGTAGAGGAGATGAAATCTTACTTGAAGAACAGACGTATGAAGATCGGAAGAAGGACCTCCAATGGCGATCGAGAGAGAGAGATTTAGAGAGAGATTTAGAGAGAGAAAGAGAGGAGAGAACGAAGGTTGACGAAACCGTGTGAGCAAGAGTCCCCATTTTTTATATGATTCTCTCCAGGTGTGTAAATATCACTTTTTATGCACTCTGAAATTACAGGAATGCACTTATCACATTTCATTTTATTTAATAACAATTCTTTAATTTTTGTTTATTATTTTAAATAGGAGAATCTTTATTTTTTATTTTTTTTTGGTGAATTTGTGTTTTAATATATATTATATTGTCATGTTTGTTGAGTGTATTTCTTGTTTCTTTTCTTTTGCTCATGTTTTAATGCAAGAAGTCAATTTCGTGACGTAATTCACAACTACTTTTTTAATACAAACATTAATGTTTTGAATTAAATATTAATATGTCAACAATCAATCGAATATCCTTTCCAGAAACTATGAAACTCCATTCACAAATTAAATTGAAACAATAAATTAAAGGGTGCATTTTAAACCTCAATTCAATTTAATTTTTGAATAAAAATTGAAACCAACACAATTTAGTGATTTATTTGAACTAATAAGAATGAAATAGTTAAATTAAAACTTTTTTTGTGGATACCCTAACTTTCTTGAGTTATAGGGGTTCGAGCTCGTATTTTGTTTGTCTAGTTAAATTGGTTAAGTATGTTTGCGGGTTATATGTTTAATCCGCGATGATTAGTCGCATTCAGAAGAAAAACGAAACCAACCTTAAAAATAAAAAACTTCAAATACAAATAAGTGTAAAAAAAACTTACTTTTTTTTTCTTAGGAAAAATTATTGTGAAGATCATTATGATAGATAGTGGGATTCGAATTCTTAATTATTTTATTCCATTTAATGAAAAGGCTTGGACTTTATGAAGGACGAAATCCAATTCTGAAGTTAAGGTATCCAATTTTACTTTTCTTTTTTCTTTTAATTTTCACTTAGGTGGTTCTAATCTTGCCACTTCTCCATGACAAAAATAAAGCTCGTTTGATGGTGTGTTATTTGAGGTTATTGATATATTTTTTTTGAAAAAACATTAATAAAATAATTTATAAGTTATTTAAAATTTTAATTGTTAAATTACTGTAATATATTTTTTATTTAAATTTTATAAAGTTAAAGTAAATATATTTTTTGTTGATTAATTGAGTGATTATAAATAAATAATGTATGATAAGTAAATTTTATAGTAAAAAACTAAATAATTTAAAAAATAAGTTATTTGAGTTTTTAATTAATTAATTTAAAAATTAATTTAAATTTTATAAAAAAATAAAATGAGAATATTTTGAATTATAAATTAAATAATTGTATAGCTAAAAAATATGCTATAAGTCAGTTTTTTTTTTATATTGTGTGATAAATAAATAAGTTATTTGAAATTTTTAAAGAAAGAATGATCAAAATATCCTACATGTATATTGAAAATAAGTTAATTGAAATTTTTATGGAATGAATGATCAAAATATTCTTGTATATTGAATAATTTAATGATTAAATAGTAGTCACTCCATAATAAATTTTTTATTTTATAAAACTTATAAATATAATCTAAATACTAAAATCTGAATTTTATAAAACTTATATTGTCAGCCTATCTATCTCTTTGTCCATTAACCATGAAATGTCATTAATTTATAATCTTCTAAAATGATTTATAAATGTCATAAATATATATTATTTTGTGAATTATCGAGAACGGGTGATCTTTTATTCTATTAAATCGATTCTTTACACCGAACCATCTTGACGTGGTGGGTATCGATCCTAGGATAAGCCCAACAAATCCTTACGGATACATCGGTCCAGAATTATTATTAATCTCCAATGATCAATTATGATAACCTGTTGAAAATATATAATTTTTTTTTTTATTTTGGGGATGGGGGCAGCCCCAAGGCCAGGCCGGCAGTGGTGGGTGGGTATAATTAAAATATTATTATTTTTAGAGTGATTTATATTGTTTACTTGATTTGATCAGACCATTGAAATATTAGAAATGAAAAGGGTGTATTTTTTTTCTCTGAATTTTCATTTCGAAAAGTAAAGATTTCGGTTGACATTGGCACAAGCAGCATGTGACACAATTTAAGTTAAATGTAAACTTCAGTTGACCTGACCTGTATTATTAAATCCTTCTTAAATGCTACTTGCTCCAAAATCGGTTGACTTTTCATCATCCATCCATCAACTTCAGTCTGAAACCCACCTAAGACCACAACTAGTAAAAAATAAAACAAAATAATGACTGCTTTATTTGAAAAATTAATAGAAATCCAACTCTCAAAATTGTGTCATAATTTACATCATGGTGCGAATGTGCAATTGATCCTATCAGTTGAATAATTTGTCCCCAATACCCACCATTGACGAATCGACTTAAGGTTGCGGTTTTCAAATAACATAAGGGGTGGAGGTTTCATGTTTGATTCCAACTAAGAACGCTATGATGATGTTGGATTATCGTGCACAGAATTTCAAGAAGAAGAAATTGTAAATAAATATGATGGTCAAAAAGTGCAACAGTTTAAGGTGTGTGTACGAATCATGAGAATTGTAGGAAAAGTGGATAAAGTCATAAGAAGAACATAACAAAAAAGTGGGAGACTATAAATCTTGACCATTATGATCCACAAACATGAAGACATGATCACCAGATCATATATCATGTATTGTTTTTTTCCCATGCTTTTTCCTTTGGGATCATCTTATTATAGATGATAAAATTGCTTTAATTTTTCCCATTTCTAGAATTTCTCCAGTTACTACTTACTACTAATATGAGATAACTAAATTGTCATCTTCAACAGTCAACCTCCAAGCACTTTTTGAATGGGACACATGATACTTACCAAATAAAAGCTAACCAGTCACATTCTTACTTGTAATAGAAAACTGAGAAAATACTGAAATTTTATTTTCACAAAATTATGGATTTAAAGAGCAATTTAAACTGCTGCAACACAGTCCCTCAAAATCTGGAAATGCAAATAGATCCTGCATGTGGGATCTGAACAATCAACCATTATTCAGAAACAAATAAGTAAAATAGAGATTATGTAAGAAAAAACATCTTTTATTAATTGACTCCCATATTTATCCTGATTACAAGAAGATTAAACATGTGCAAAGCTCTCAAAGATAAATGGATCCCTTTCTGCTATCAGTAAAGTTCTCATTTCTATTCATCATTTGTTGTGAAGTTTCCTGGTCCTCCATCAAGCTTCCTCCTCCTTAGCCATTACTTATTGTGAAATCAGCTCTTCAAGGGGGATTTTTTTTTGCTTGACTTGTTCTTGTTGGAAATTTTAGGGTCACTTGTATAATAAATAATTGTGCATGTGTCATATTTAATATAAGCCAAAATAATGTGATCTAATGTGAAATTAAGTTTATGGCTTATGGGTGTATTTGTCATGAAAATAAAGTGAGGATACCTAAGTGACATTTCTAATTTTATGAAGGGGCTAAATTAGAAATTGTCAAACTATAATAACTAACTTATTGTTGGTTATATGTAACGGTAATGGTCCCCATTTGAAGTAACGTCAATTCTCCTTTGCGTCCCCATCAACAGAGAGAGAAACCTATTGACTTACTCATCAAATGGAAGAACCATTCCATATAAGGAAAGTTTAAGGAAAGATTCATTTAATCCATGCAAAGTTTAAGGAAAGAGAAGATTCACAATTCATGCGATTAATTAAGGTACGCTTCCGCAGCATTCAAGATTTTAATTTCTCACACATTAAATTATGATCTAATTAGGATAATTCTAACAATTGGTATCAGAGCCATCCTAATTTAATTATGTGAGAAAATTATATCGGTGTAAATATATATGCATGCAATTTATATGCATGTAATTCATATTTAAAGCATGTTATTAGGAATATATATATATATATATATATATATATATATATATACATTAATTTGTGATAATTTGAAATAAATTTGGTATAAAAATTTATCATAGATTTATGAATATTAAGATTCTCTCATCGGTTAAGTTCCTATATATGGATATTTAGATTATATCGGTTAAGTTCCTATATATATGGATATTTAAGATTCTCTTGTTAAGTCTTGTTAAAGAGGAACGATTATATATCAATTAAGATTAATTAAGATTGACGATAGATTTAAGATATATTATAATTATCTATTTTGATTAGTTATTATATTATTAAGATAAGATCCCTAGTTTCAGGGATAGATAATTTCAACGCATGTATGTTATTCGGATTATATATATATATATATGCTTGAATTATTTATAAATTTTTATATATATATATATATATATATGCTTGAATTATTTATAAATTATTTAAAAACATGTTATCAAAGTAAGATAATATAAAGATTTTACATTATTTAAAGAGTAACAGTTATACATATCATTAAGATTGACTTGACGATAGATTAAGGTCAAACAATTATCATTAAGATAGATTCCTAGATTTATGTATATTTCAAGAATATATATATATATGCATGAATTTATTTATAGATTATTTAAAAATATGTTTTTTTTTTTTTTTGGATTAATAAATATATTGATTTTGATAATCGAATATATATGTTAATAAATTAAGGAATATTTTGAATTTTCTCTTTTCAATGATTTCGGAATATATGGATATATTGATTTTTCCAATAATATGGAATAACTAATTACTGATTACAGAATATAAAGATTTATGATATTATTTAATAAGGTTTACTAGATTTATGGATAATTAGATTCTTGTTTAGATTTTATCGTTAAAGGGAGAAATTCTCTGTTTTAAAGTTTAGATTTTCTCGTTAAAGGAGGAATTATCCGTTTTAAATTGACGGTTGATATTGGTTTAGATTTTCTTGTTAAAGGGAGAAATTCTCTGTTTTAAATTGACCGTGTTTAGATTTTCTTGTTAAACGGTTTAGATTTTCTCGTTAAAGGGGTTAAAGGGAGAAATTCTCTGTTTTAAATTGACCGTGTTTTAAATTGACGGTTGATATTTGTTGTTAAGGGATTAAATAATATATAATATATATTATAAATGAGAAGAGAATTAAGGAATAATGTTTAAGGTTAAGTATATATATATATAAATCAATATATAATAAAATTTTAATTATATCCTTTATTTTAGGATTAAAAGATTAAGGTTAATGATTATTAATAAATTAATTAATAATTGGATTTAGGCTAATATTTGAAATTTGGTCAAATAAATCTTGAAGATTTATTATTTAATTTAATTTAATTAATATGAGACATTACAAATTTCAAAATCAAGTAAGATTTGGCCTATAGTATAATTTTATTTTTTATAATAAAATAAATTATATGTTTCTTGGAAAATTATATATTATTGATTTGAGTTATATACAATAATATAACATTTAAATTTAAATTAATGATATTATTGTTCATTATTTGGATTGTATTGATTGATACAAATAATCACCAAAGTGACCATGTTTGTTGAAATTAATTCAAGACAATTTTGAATGGTAGTATTGTGTAATTCATGTGATTATATTATTTGGCCCAAAGGCTGATAATTAATTGACAGAATTGCATTAATACTTGTGATGATAAATATGTAATAATTATAAAGTCTTATTTATGTGAATAATTAATCCATCCAAAGATAGATTGATTATTTGACATGTCTTACTATTAATATTTGATCATTACACCAAAATACTATTAGCAATTAATATTACTGTCCAAAGACTTGATATTAATGTTGCATTAAGTATTTTGAGATGGGATAAATCATTATTTGAATTTAATTGTTACTTAAGTTTATAAATGTGAGCAACTATTTTATTAAATATTCTAAGTGATTAAGGGCTATAATTTTTTATTATGTCAAGTTAAAGATAGTTTTTTTTTTTAGACGAGACTGCAATATTTTTTTGAGGATATTGAGTTTGAGGGGAGAAAAGATTGTGTCTTTAAAAATGATTTAGATCAATAATTCCTATTGTCGAATACTTGTTTTATATCTCAAGTGTTTTTTTGACATTTATAAGGATTTTATTGATATTGAGGATAATGTTCAAAAATCAAGAATAACAAGACAATATGATCAAACTCATTAAGTACAAACTCAACAACCTCAAAATCAAGTGTCTTTATGACAATCCAATTTAATTAAATTACTCTTTAAGAACAATTTATGGTACCCGTTACATATTTTGATATGGAGCTTCACCATAGTAGATGTTAAGGGGTTTTTCAATAGAGACATTGAAAAACAATTTGGTGCAATGAAAATACTTTGTGTCGAGAGACCAAATTAATATGGTTTGCAAATTAAAGAAATTCATCTATAGACTTAAAGAAGCATCTCGTTAGTGATACCACAAATTTTACAAAATAATAATTCTCTCTTTTGGTTTTGAGGTGAATTTAATTGATTATTTGTGTATCACATGTTCAGTGGGAGTAAACGTCTATTTATGGTTTTACTATGGGTGACATTTTGTTTGTCACAAATTTTGCTTGACATTAAGTAGCCAATACTTACGAGATATTTGAAAAGAACGAAGAATTAAATGCTCACATATAGAAAGTCGGAAAGTCTTGAGATCATTGAGTATTCTGACTCCGATATTACGGGATGCCAAAATAGTATGAATCTACTTCGGATAATATTTTTCGCTAGTTGGTTTTGTCGTTTCTTGAAGAAGTGTCAAACAAACACTTATGGCGTCATCCACTATTGCAGCGAAATTTATGACATGTTACTAGGCATCAAATTAAGTGATTTTGACATCAAGTTTATTTTATGAAATAAATAATACAAAGTGGATAGATTTCTATAAAATATATATGTACAAACTCTATGGTTATGAACCTCATGGCAATAAGTTTATCATCTAATGTCTTTCATGAGGATATTGCTCGTAGAGTGTTGTAGAGATCAACGATCTCTAACTTCAGTGGGAGTTTGTAATTTTGACATCTTCCAGTTTAATTATTTTATAGATATTTATAAAGTTTTTTATTCTGATCAGAATTTAAGTATTATTCAGTTCCTTACACTTTGTATAATTATGTTTAAAGTATGATCTCACTAAAGTTAAGTAGGACCAGTTGAAAATTGACATGAAAAGATCACCTTGCATGAAATTTTCATTCCTCACATTCATGATATGATTTGTCAATTAATTGTATTGATTTATGTGATCATTGTTGGGTCTAGTTGTGCTTAAATACAACGACGAGCTCTTTGGTCCTATATTGATATAATTAATTGATAAAATTGTTTATACAACATATGATTAAGATGACATAAAACTTTAGGCGCATTATGGTTGATACATTTATTTTTGTACATACGTGACCCAGTGGGAGATTGTTGGAAATTTTAGGGTCACTTGTATAATAAATAATTGTGCATGTGTCATATTTAATATAAGCCAAAATAATGTGATCTAATGTGAAATTAAGTTTATGGCTTATGGGTGTATTTGTCATGAAAATAAAGTGAGGATACCTAAGTGACATTTCTAATTTTATGAAGGGGCTAAATTAGAAATTGTCAAACTATAATAACTAACTTATTGTTGGTTATATGTAACGGTAATGGTCCCCATTTGAAGTAACGTCAATTCTCCTTTGCGTCCCCATCAACAGAGAGAGAAACCTATTGACTTACTCATCAAATGGAAGAACCATTCCATATAAGGAAAGTTTAAGGAAAGATTCATTTAATCCATGCAAAGTTTAAGGAAAGAGAAGATTCACAATTCATGCGATTAATTAAGGTACGCTTCCGCAGCATTCAAGATTTTAATTTCTCACACATTAAATTATGATCTAATTAGGATAATTCTAACAGTTCTTAATCTGCCCCACCTAGATCCTTATAAATGAAAAGTTTTTTTGATGATGCAAAGTTAGGGAAGATGTCAAGAAATTGATGGCAGTCTGACTATTTATGCAGTTTTATTTCATTTCAACCACCAGACAAAGAACTGATTGACTATATTGCTGAGAAAATGAAGATGATAAGATGAACACTTTAAAATGTATTTTAGATTGAAATGGTAAAGAATATTACAAGTCTAATAAATATGCTTTATATAACAATTTTAAAGAAAACAAGAAAAGTAATTCTTACAATTGCCAATCTTACTTGACAACAGAAGTACTAGTCTGATTTGAAAGGCATTTACTAAAGAAATCTCTAAATAAGCCAAAATTGAGAAGAATCAGTGCACTTAAACTCTTAACCTAATGTATTTTGGTGCTAAATACCATCACTTCAAAATGAGTTCATTAAATTCAAGTTGATCTTTTCCAGGACATCAATAGTCTAGCCAGAAGTTCCAAGAATCCTAATAAAGAGATTGTTGTTGGGTTTACATCAGCAGCAAAACCACGGAATTTCTTAGAAGTCACGTAACAAATCAGTTTTCAAATCATTTACGACGAATAATAGATTTATCTAAAACTGAAATAGCACAAAACAATAACAACAGTACTGATGAGAATGCTGATGTTATGTTTGTACTGTGGAATTGGGCATAAGTTTTGAAGCCCAATTGCCTCATACAAAAGAAGGAAAAAACTCATATATATATATATATATATATATATTAAAAAAAGAATATATATATATATATATATATTATATTATATAATATAATATAAAATAAAATGTTAGGGCGGTGAAACTAAAATCTAGAAAATACATAAAGATAGAATTTGTAATTATAACTTTATTGAAATGATTCTCCAAAAGCAGTACGTAGGATATTGTTGGTCTGAACCTGGGTAAAATTCTTGTGTCGTTATTATGTTTATTTTTTTGTTTTTACGTTATTGTTCTACATCCATTACGATTGCTATATTTTCGATTTTTATTTTTCGGGTGATAGTTTTCACAACACCCTCAAACGGAATAAACAAACTGGATAAAGGTGTTATGAAAACTATCACCCGAAGAATGAAAAACGGAAATATAACAATAACGTAAAAGTAAAGAATAAACAGAATAACGACACAAAAGTTTTACCCAAATTCGGACTAACAATGTCCTACGTCCTGCTTTCGGAGAATCGTTTCAATAGAGTTATAATTACAAATTATAACCCTCTTTTAGATGTTTTAGATTTTAGTCTCACCACTTTTTACGACTCATTTACAATATAAATATATAACCTTTTAGAATTCATAATTAGAAAAGAATCATTTTCTATATATTATATTATATTATATTATATTATCTTTTTAGAATATATTATTCTCTCCATATAATATAATATATATGAATTTTTTTTTTTTTTTATATAACATTGAGAAACATTAAATTTGATCTCAAAATCTTATGTCCAATTTCACAAATCTCTATCTTGCCTCTATATCTATTGTCAAACGAACGAGCCTCTTCACTAAGAACATCTTAAATTCGATCCACCTACTTTGTATCTCATCCAGTTTATGTTATTGTTCTACATGCATTACGGTTGCTATATTTCTGCTTTTCAGTCTTCGGGTGATAGTTTCATTATTCGAGTGATACTTTTTTCAGTTTCATTATTCAAGTGATACTTTCTTCACAAATAGATTCAATGTGTTTGTTTTTTATTATGGAGACACGGTCAATAGAATGTTTAGACCATACTATCACCTTATACACATTCGTTCCATTATCAACCCATACGAATTCATGATAACGAATATGTGAATTTGATTGAAGCACCATCATTCTAACCTAACTGGTCTCCGTATTCTCATCGATCTCAATAAACTCTTCAAAATCATGATCAGCCTGACTAAATAGATCATTATTAAATATATTTGTTGGGATTCGAATTCATGTATCATTCATAGTGGGGTCATATAAATGTTCTTTTAAGTTTGTTCAATAGCACCACATCTTTCTAGAGAATTAAAGTCATACCAAAAGAAAAACGTTATGATTAGGTCCAAGCACGAGACACCCTCGATTTCAAGCCGACGTTTAAAGAGTCTGACGTAATAGTTTTAATTAAATCAAGTCTAATTCAATCGCTCTTTCTTTTCCGTTCTTTATCGGAGATAGCTACAACTTCAAATCGTGCCACCGACCTTTAAACATAAACTGCTTCATCTAGTTTATCAAAATTACAATTTTATAGGTGTGTTTAAATTTGAACTTTGAAATATTTTTAGAAAACAATTCATAATTCCCTAACTAGCAAATTCCAATAATGGATGAGCACCATGAACCCGGTACTTCTCCCAACAAGATAAAATAAAATAATAACATCTTACAACGCGTGTCTTCACCGACACTAAGTTTGCATGCCCATCATCCAAATTAATTGTGTCTATGACAGACACGTGTAATTGAGTGCCAGCGCTGTCCTTTCTCAAATCGACGTGTCCAATATACAATATCATATCTCTCTTATTTAAACTGTGCGTACATATCCGTTCTACTTCCATAACAACACATATCTGATATAACTAGCATTCGATTGAAAAAACCCATCTTTGAAGAAGAACATTTTAGCAGATCGAAAAGATGCAGTCAATGAAGGACGCAGCAACTAACGTCACCTCATCGGCCAAGGCCGGTCTCGAGAAGACCAAAGCCACCGCTCAAGAACAGGTTAAATGGTTAATCGGTCACTTATGTAGTCATCATGTAATTAACAATGAATTTATGTAATTATAGGTGGAGAAGATGCAGTCACGTGATCCAATGGAGAAGGACATGGCTGCTAGGAAGAAAGAAGAGCGTGTAGCCGAAGCAGAGTTGCGCAAGCTGGAGGAAAGGGAGAGGGCTAAATATGAGCATGCTGCTGCCGGCGCCGGCACTGGAACCACCGCCGGAACTGCTCACCTACCAACTGGGACTGGAGGGACTCACCCGGCTGGAACCACTAGGGTCGGTCTGGGCCATAACACCCGTACTGGAGGAGCTGGTACCGGTGGTATATAGACCAAATTTGCAATCTTTATGTATAATAATAAATTACTGTTCTATGTTGTGTATGTAAACTTGAACGGTTGTGTTTAGTTATGATTTCGAAATAAAACATATGTTCAGAATTAACAAGTTGCATGATAAAGAATGAATATATGTCACATCACATGTTGATTTCACGTGGTTAATCACATGATTAGTCAGATTAATTGGTTAGAAGATCGTTGAATAAGATTAAGATGGGAAAGAAAGTCAGGATACGACAAACTGCACATGATTAATTATCAGTTAATTAAACTGCCGGTTCTTGTAACCAATTAACCTTTCTATTTATAATATTAGTTGGGTTTTGATTTCTTCTCTCTTATCATAATTTCATTTCGATGAAGTTTATCATGAGTTGGTGCAGGATCATGACAACCCTTGTCGTGTTCTTGATTCTGCTTCAGTTTCTGTTTCCAACGTCTTCTCCGCCGCTTATTGAAGACAGCAGAACGAGGAAACAACTTTTATCGGCGCCGTCGAATACGATGATGCAGGCGGGAGGAGGAGGAGAGAGATCAAGAGACGTGGAAAACAATCAAAGCCTTAGGATTGTGCCACCTAGTATCCCCAATCCTTCACAGAATTAACTAGGATTTGTTGTATCTGATCTGATCTTTCCTTCTTCAGTAGATAGGTGTGTGTTTGTTTTTATGATAATGCTAAGCAACTGTCCACTTTGTATCTCATCCAGTTTTTATTTTTCAATGTCTTATTTATCTTCTTAATTGTAAATTTCATTTTATTACTTACATTTACATCAAGAACAAACTGATCTTGTAATACTCAGAAACTCCTTTTAATTATAACTTGGAACATAATTTTCTTTATTTCAAATTCAATTATGTGAAGGAAAAAAATAATAATTAGTTAATTTGTTATTGGGAGAAATGTTAATTTTATGTGATTTTAAATAAAGTCAGATTTATTAATTTATCGAAACAAAAATTATTAATGGTGTTAATTTTTGACAACTGTGTAATTATTAATTTATTTTTTTAATTCAGGTTATTTTTCAAATATTAAATATATAAATTTTTAATCAACATTTTGAAGATATCTTCAATTCCCCATCTCCTATTCTAAGCTCTAACTCAACACTCTAAACTTTTATTTCCTACTCTAAGCTCTAACTAACACTCTAAACTTTTAGTTGATTTTAGGCGATCTCCGTGCAGAAATTCTTCTTGTGTTTTATTAGGTAGGACACAGAAATTCTTCTTGTGTTTTATTAGGTAGGACACATTTAAAAACATAACCGAACTCACCCGATCTGATTTGAGTCTTGAAGTTATTCGTAGCCTTCTCGAGAACACTATAAGTGAATCTGATCGGTGGTAATCTAGGAATAGAGAACTCCTCTAGATCGTCCGAAGGAGGAGAATTCGGCTGACTTCCAAATTTTAACCCATCTTCATTTTGTTACATAATGTACCTCATCAGACGTTGGAGGACGTGATACTACGTAGAGCCATTGGAACCATCTCATCTACAATTTATTTTTTTATAATTACCATTGTATTTCTTTTCTTTACATTTTGGCCCCGTCTTTTTGCCCACCTCACAAATTCGCTGGATTCATCACTGTTGAATTAAGAAATGACTAAGAGCATAACTTCTCTTTCTTATCTCTCACCTAATTCCTAAACCTCTGATCGACATTTGTTGTCCGTTCTAGCAAGTAGCTTGGATTCTCTTCTCACCTCCCTTCTTAAACTTATTATTGATATCAGAGCTGTCGTTCCTTACGATGGTCGAAACGAGACATCAATCAGATGACGAATCCCTGAGTGTGTCCATGACAACAATCACTCAAACGCTTGAGGAAGTAAAAAGATGAATGAAAGGCAAGGTTGGGTCCATTGAAGAACAACTACACATTTTATCAAGTCGAGAGGCTTTTGTGGATTATCCGGATGATGAAGTAGGTTCCTCATGAACAGTTATACTTAGAGACAAACATTATATTCCCCTAACGCGATTGTCGAAGGTGGATTTCCCAAAGTTTGATGGACTAGACGTGGAAGGGTAAATTATTTTAGTTGAACTGTTTTTTAGGGTGGATCGCACCGCTGATGCTACCAAGGTGGAGATAGCTCTGATTCATTTCTCATGAGACACTAGAACGTGGTATGGCTCAATTTTGTAGACAAGGAACCAGTGGTGGCATTGACATGGATGGACCTCAAGAAAACACTCTTGCGACAATTCGGTCCTTTGATTTGCGATACACCTATAAGCCATCTGATGAAGCTGAAGCAAAACAAAGTTCATTAATACAACTTGAGGTACAAGGCTATTTCACAAAAAAAAACTTATACATATGCCAAAAATTTATGTAATAGATTGTTATCTAAGCGACCTTAGGGAAGAAATCTTTAACTCCGTTAGACTATTACAACCCGGCACTTTAAACACTGCTATGGCAGTGGCTAATATACAAGAAGCTACTTATAAGTCACTATTGAGCAGTGGACATTTATACAACACTATTCCACCCCTTCTCCTTACGCCTAATCAACCTAAACTTACCTGACCAAATCACTGTAAACCTCATCAGTCCAGTCACTCATATTCCATCCCTTTTAATCCTAACCCTAGATAGAGGTACATGTAGTAAATGGACCCCACAATCCTAGATGAACGGAGGAAGAAAGACTTATGTTACACCTGCGACGAAAAGTATGATGGTAATCACAGGTGTAAGGCCAAATGTTCATGATTATGATGAATAATGTAGAAGAATATGAGAATGTAATGCAAGAAATTGTTGAAGCCTCTAACCAAACATGTACCTTAACTAAACCCGATAATAATGATCACTCAATTTTACCCACCACTAACTTACCGGTGAAAGTAGCTGATGGTTCTGAGTTGATAAGTGGAAGTTGTTGTAAAGGTTTAAAATGAACTATGAAGGAAGAAGAGTTTCAAGATGATATGAGGGTATTGACCATGTCCGATTATGATATGGTTTTGGGCATAGAATGATTGATTACGTTGGGCCCGTCTTCTTGGGATTTTGAGTGGCTGACACTCCCATATAAGTAGGAAGGGAAGAATAAATCCATGCAGGGTATAAATCAGAAAAGTATATATATATATAAAAAGGGAATAAATTACCTATTTTGCAAGCAAAAGGCAATAAAGTAGCCATGGTGCAGTTAAAAAATATAGAAGAAGGTAAATGCCAGTTTTTTGCAATTGCAGCTTTAAATGTTTTTGAAATACCTAAGGAGCTGACAACCATCTTAGCCTCGTTTGAAGACTTGTTCCAAAAACAACTTAATTGCCCATATTTGAGATCAGGATCATCAAATTCCTTTAAAAGCGGGAACAAAGTCAGTTTGCCTAAGATCGTATAGATACCCATCATTACAAAAATCTGGTAGACGAGATGTTAGAGAAGTGAATAATTCGACCTAACTATAGCGCTTTTGCAGCACTTGTGGTCTTAGTAAGGAAAAAAGACTTAACATGGAGGTTGTGTATTGATTACCATCAATTAAATGATGCAACGATCAATGATACCATCAGATAAATTATTGAGGATCTACTAGAAGAGTTGCACGGGTCTGAGTTCTTTTGTAAATTAGACATTCGCCCAGGTTACCATCAGATAATAATGAAACCTATAGACTATCATAAAATAGCATTTCAAACACATGAGGGTTTGTACGAATTTTTAGTCATGCCCTTCGGATTGGCCAATGCTCCTTCCACGTTTCAGAGTGTGATGAATCTGGTACTTAAGCCTTTTCCATGACAATTTATGTTAATCTTCTTTGACGATATCCTCGTTTACAACTTAACATGGACAGAACATTTGAAACATTTGACATTGATATTAGAAATTCTAAGAAAACACACTCTCTTCCTCAACAGGGGCAAATGTGAATTTGGGTGTACTCATATTGCATATCTGAGACACATAATCAATCAAGTAGGAGTTGTTGTAGACCCAGAGAAGCTGAAGGCAATGGAGACATGGCCGGTAGCTGAGTCAATTAAGCAGATTAGAGGATTTTTGGGCCTCTGGATATTATCAGCATTTTATCCAAAGGTATGACGTGATAGTTAAATCGTTGACGAACCTATTAAAAAAGGAGAATTTTAAGTGGAATTCAAAAGTAGAGGCTGCTTTCAACCAAATAAAACAATGTATGAATTCTCCACCAACATTGGCCCTTCCTGGTTTTGCAATCCCCTTTGTTGTAGAAATATATGCTAATGGTAGCAGAATTGGTGTTGTTCTTATGCAAGAAAATCATCCCATTGCCTTCATAAGTAGATCATTGCTTGGTGATAAAAATCCATTTTCAACTTACGAGAGGGAACTCATGGCCCTCACATTTTCAATCGAGAAATGGAGACCTTACTTAATGTATAAGCCTTTTGTTGTTAAAACAGATAATGAGTTGTTGAAGTATCTGTTGGTACAAAGAGTTCAAACACCTAGGCAGAAAAAAATAGCTCTACAAGTTGGTGGGATATGACTTTTATGTTCAATACAAAAGGGAAAAGACAATGTGGTGACGAACACCCTATCTAGAAGAGGTGCATAAGTACAATGTGTAGGACTGTCGGTGTACCATTCTTCTATAATTAAACACATAATATTTAACTTGGAGTTCGGACCCAAACTTGATCAAGTTAATTGAGGAAATCAAAAAAGATGAAAGTTTGTATCCAAAATTTACATTCATAAACGGTACCTTTAGAAGAAAAAAAGGGAAGTTGGTAATTGACTTTGACACTAAATTGTGGTCGATCCTTATTGCCTCAATGCACTCAAGCCCCGCTTGTGAACATTCAGGTAATCTGGTTACAATTAAGAATTATAGATGGCTTATTCGTGGGTAGGAATGGTCAGGGATGTAAGAGTGTTTATACGAACCTACAATGTGTGCCAAATAAACAATGGAGAGACGACAACTCCAAAGGGATTCTTACAACCGATAGCAATTTATGAAAACTTACCTAAAGTACGGGGTAAAACTGTGATCTTCGTGGTGGTAGACAGGCTGTAAAAAATGGCTCACTTCATGGGATTGCAACATCCGTTCAACGCAAAAATAGTGACGAAAATCTTTCTTAACAATGTCTTCAAACTTCACGAAATGTCAAAGTTAATTATAAGTGATCGGTATAAAATATTCCTTTGTGCTTTCTAGCGGGAATTCTTTAAGTTACAAGGGGTGCATCAAGCATTATCGTCGACTTATCATCCACAGATGGACAAACTAACGAAAGTCGTCAATAAATGTTTGAGAACTTATCTACGTTGTATGACTAGCTATCGACCGCATCAATAGGACAAATTTATACCCTTGTAGAATGGTGGTATAACACGAATTTCCATTATGCTACATAAATTTCATCGTTTGAAGTCATCTACGGTTACAAACCTCTCATACACACTCATTACCTTATGGTAGATTCAAAAGTAGAATAACTTAATCATAATTGCTAACGAGGGAAGCAACTCTTCAGTTGCTTAAGTTCCATCTACAAAGAGCCCAAAATCGGATGAAATAACTACAAGATAAAAGAAGAACATATTCAAGTTTTGCAATTGTAGATTGGTCCCTTGTCAAACTCTAAACTTGTCATCAAATTTCAGTTCGAAGAAATATCATAAGTTGTCCCCAAAATATTTTGGACATTTCCAAGTCACAAATCGAATCGGTGAAGTTGCTTACCATTTGGCACTATACAGGAAGCGAAGATACACAATGTATTTACATTTTATAGTTAAAAAAATATTACGAAACTCCTAGAGTGATTGAAGAGATACCCAAGTTGACCACTTCATACTAGATTCCACTTCCAGGGAGAACGAGGACAAGAGGTGGAGAGAAAAAATCGAATACAACTGCTGGTCAAATAGAAGGATCGGGAGAATGAAGAGAATTCGTGGGAAGACATGGAAACCTTGAACATCAAGCACCCATAACAAGTTTTGAAATGGGGACAAAGGGGAAAGAGATTAGACTTTTGTCGCGAGAACGTCGATGTGTTCAAGGGGTGAGCAATGTTACAACATGTACTTGATTAGACGGAGGAAGACGTGACACATTGAGCCATTGGGACCATCTGATTTTTTTTTATATAATTACCATTGTATTTCTTTTATGTTACTCTTTTTTTTTTTGTCAGTCTCTGAACTTTCTTTTTATTTGCATTTGAGCCATGTCCTTTTAGACACCTCACTAATTAGTTGTAACAGAATCATGTGCAGGATTTCGTGGAGGCATATATCCTCAGTTGGATTCATCACTATTGAATTATGTCTGTTCTAACCAGTGGCTTGGATTTTCTTCTCACCTCCCCTCTTAAACTTATCACATTTTTACCCATTTCAGATCTTCTTTACCAAAGAAAATCCACAGTAACCAAAAATAAGAAGGGGAAAGGTAAAAGGATAGTAAGAACGACGTCGCTGGAAGGATTAAAGGAAGTTTTATTGAACCATAAACTATTCCCGTGACTCAACGTAATAAAACCCATTTCGTTTTTAATAACGAAACACGATCCAAACGAGTTCACGTATAAAATTCCAAAGTAACCGTAGTCATTGGTGTAGAGAACTTTGCAGGAAGTTACAAAAATATTCATCTTCACTAGAGGAGTGAACTCTTTGGCGAAGTAATAGATTCTAACCGAGACTTATATACGGTAAATCGAAAAAAAAATCAAATTGCAAGACGAAGGACTATCCCCTAAAATTTTTTCTATTCTCCCTATCTGAGTCTATCTCTTCTCTTTGCTAAATTATTCTTTAAACTTTTAGTTGATTCTAGTTACTCCTCGTATCTTGTCCAAATTAGAGCCTCAATCTCAAGAGCCTCAATCTCAATAACAAGTCTCTTGAAGAGTCTTAGTTTTGCGACCCTAACATGAATTGCAACATAGTATTAAAGAGACTAGTAAGATTTGGTCAATGTCAAGGGTGGAAGGTTTTGGATGAGTTGAGTTGGAGGTTTAAGTAGGAGAAAAGAATTAAAGATTATCGTTCCAAGAATACATTGAACTAAAAACTATTTTCACAATGTGATTTGGATTAAAAAATTATATATTTAATATTTGAGAAATGACGTGGATTAAAAAAATAAAATTAATAAGTATATAGTTGTCAAAATTAACATCGTTAATTTTTGTTCCGTTAAATTGATAAGTTTGACAAATTTTGTCAAGTTTACATACCGAAATACAATTTTACAACTTAATAAACAAAATTGAAACTTCCATCCAATTTTGTGCATAAAATTGACATTTCTCCCATTTTTATTTGGTTTGTTTATAAAAAATATTAAAAGTGTTTATTTATTCAAGTACACTAAAATAACAAATGACAACACACTAATAAAAAAGTTGTCAATAGCGAAGAAATTAACGACAAGACATTGTTACTAACGTTGTTCGTCAAATAATAATGAATAATATAATATCTATTTATTAATAACCACGACCATCTTATCCCTTTGCTATTTTGTTTTTATCTAAAACCTAAAATTTAAACTTAAATCAAATAAACATAAAAGTCATCTAAAAATCTATGAGAGTTAGAGAGGGAGAGTATTCCAACATCCCATTGACGAACCATCCGCTCTCCCAACCTCTTCATCTCCCATTGACGAACTTGCACAACGGAGAAGACAAATGACAAATCCAGGTGAGCGACCTCATATTTACTCCTAATGTTTCACAAGAAGAAGTAGTGAATCTATCTAAAAGGCTTGTGACAACTCGATTTGTTATTGTAGACACCTCATTTTTACACTCCGGATATCCAATAAATAACTCGGTTTAATATAACGCTCATTCTTGTTTATTAGGCCAGAAGAACAAAAATATAAAAATGTCTTTTGAAAACCGACTAAAAAAATCTGAAAACAATGATCTAAATGTCGAATTTCAAAAATACTCGAGTCATGAGTGCCCTCATACCTCCAAAATTATTGGCACGAAAAATCGTGAACTTTGAATATAATATTGTTGTTGAGGAAAATTAATTGAATGGTCATTTTGGAAACCATTTATGGGTCAAAACGTTATTTTTCATAACAACTCGACTACTAGAACTCGTAACACGTTTATATCATTCGTTTTAAAAAATTATAAATTTTGAGTATAATATTATTGTTTGAAATTATGTGCATAAAATATTTAAATAGGTGAGAAATCGAAAAAAACGAGTCAAACCAGCGAGTCAACTCGTCAACCAGTGAGTCAACCCGTGTCAAAGAATTGTCAATCGTGGGTGACTGCCCATTTGAAATTCAAATTTTGGTGGAAAGTGATGAAAATGATTATTTGAAAAGGAGTTATTCAAAAGGGGGCATTTGAACCCTTTGGGTATCATTAAGCCTTGGATACGTTTGAAACTTCAAAAATTCTCCTCGGCTTCAATACTTGGCGGAATCCAATTATTTTGGGTGTATTGGAAAGGGGAATGAGTCCTCTACAAAATATATTTCAGCTCAATTTTGTGGTAGGATTCCTTAACTAGGCAAACTATCAACATAAAGAGAATGTATTTAAGTGATGATTAATCTGGACACCCCTTCACTCAAAACTTCATAACTTGAGCCGTGGTTAACGAATTTGAGTGATTTAACTTAGGTTAGAAATATAATCCATATATCTTTCAAATGATACCGGTCTCGATCCATAGTTCGTCGTTTAATACACCTTCCTAGTCGATGCAATTAAACATATGCTCCAGGTTTGAGTTCTAGGAGCTAACTGAAGGAAGACTTTACTTTAAAAATTAATATCTTTCAATTTACTCGATTGTTCTGTGTGAATAAGCTATCATTGGAAAGAACTTTGGGCCAGCTTTCCAATGGTACTAAGTAGGCCGCGTGGTTCGACGTGTAGCTCACACTAGGTAGCCCGTAACAAGATTGGTGCATGTGGAGACTAGTCATGGTATAGTCATTTCCTTGGCGATACAAACTCTATTTGACAAAACTCAAAACGTGAGAGTTATAAGCGAATCTTAGGCCTTTCGATTGCCTACTCGTTCATTCCATGAGGAGCCCTGAGCCAAAAGTTATGGATATTTAAAGTCTCGGGTAAAGAAACCGCAAGAATACCGAAAGACAAATAAGATTATAGAGTTCTAAATCCACCATAATAATTTCGGATTCATTAGGCTATAAACCCGACTGAGTCGACCCGTTGAAAGGAAGACTATTAAATAAAAACAAAAGGGACACAAAAGATAAAAAAAAAGAAAACAAAAGAGAATTTCATATTTTTACATATTTCCAATGTATACCTCAACAGGAATATAAAAGGGGTTCGTTATTTGGCCTAAGCCAGTTCGGTTAGTTCTTGGGCAGTTGAGGAAATAACAGTCAAAGAGAGTCCATAGTTCATCTTAGCGTGGGAAGTACAAATCAGTACAAGAGTTCATTTGTCGTGTGGAAGAAGAAGTCAGCCCAAAGCTCACCTTGGCGTGGAAGAACAAATCGGTACAAGAGTTCACTTGGTGTGCAAAGACTGAAATCGATAAGGAGAGTCCATCTAGAGAGAAGGGAGGGAAGATCAATCTTAAAGTGAAGAAACTGACCGCGAGGAGATACCAAATCAAGAACGCATGAGGGCGATTCCGTTGAAGATCGCTATTTGTCCGGCGAGCTTTGTTCATCTGTTCGTTCTTTCTCTTTTAGTAGTTTAGGTAAGCTTCCCTTGATCTTCGCCTTCGTCTTCTATTTAGGACGTCGATTTTGTACACTACCGGTCAACTATTCGTTGGAAGAATGATATTGTTGATTAATTTTAGGGTGTGTTTGATAACCCTGGAATTGGCATTGGAATTGGAATTGGAGGGTCCAATTCCAATTCTTATATTTGTTAGACACTTTAATATTAAGAATTGGAATTAGAATTCCAATGGAATTCAATATAGTGTAATTTGATAGTTCTCAATTCCTATCTTTTTAGGTCGGAATTGTAATTCCAAATTAACACATTTTTCATGTTTTTGGCATGTTTAACACGTTTTTCACACATTAAACACGTTTTTAACACGTTTTTTACACGTTTAACATATTTTCATATTTTGACACGTTTAACACGTTTTTGGCACGTTTAACACGTTTTTGGCACGTTTGACACATTTTTGACACATTTGACACGTTTTTCACATCCTTGACACGTCTAACACGTTTAACATAATTTTCACGTTTTTGGCACATTTAACACGTTTTGTCACGTTTAACACGTTTTTGACACGTTTAACACGTTTTGATACATTTAACACATTTTTCACGTCCTTGACATGTTTAACACGTTTTTGACACATTTAACACGTTTTTTACGTCTTTGACACGTTTAACATGATTTTCACGTTTTTAACACGTTTAACACGTTTTTTATATTTTGGCACATTTTGCACGTTTTGGCACATTTAACAAGTTTTTCACATTTTTAACACGTTTTTGACGCGTTTAACACATTTTCACGTTTTTGACACATTTCACACGTTTTTTTCACGTTTTTGACATGTTTAACGCGTTTTCACGTTTTGACACATTTAACACGTTTTTTTACGTTTTTGACACGTTTACCACATTTTTTTCACATTTACACACGTTTTTCACGTTTTTCACACGTTTTAACACGTTTTCACGTTTTCACACGTTTTAACACGTTTTTCACGTCTTTCACACGTTTTTCACGTTTTTCACATGTTTTTCATGTTTTCACACATTATTCACGTTTTCACGTTTTTCACACGTTTTAACACGTTTTTCACGTTATTCACACGTTTTAACATGTTTTTTACACGTTTTCACGTTTTACACACGTTTTTCACACATTAATCACGTTTTTCAAACGATTTCCACATGTTTTCACGTTTTCACGTTTTTCACGTTTTACACGTTTTTCACGTTTTTCACACGTTTTAACACGTTTTTCACATTTACAAACGTTTTCGAGTTTTTTACACGTTTTAACACGTTTTCACGTTTTTCACACATCTTTCAATTTTTTACACGTTTTTCACACGTTTTTCACACGTTTAACACGTTTTTACACGTTTTAACACGTTTTCACACGTTTTACACGTTTTAACACGTTTTGACACGTTTAACACGTTTTCACGTTTTTGACACATTTAACACATTTTTTTTACGTTTTTGACACGTTTACCACATTTTTGACACGTTTAACACGTTTTGACACGTTTAACAAGTTTTTCACATTTTAACACGTTTTTGACACGTTTAACACGTTTTCACGTTTTTGACACATTTAACACATTTTTTTACGTTTTTGACACGTTTAACATGTTTTCACATTTTTAACACATTTAACACTTTTTTTACGTTTTTAACACGTTGACCACATTTTTGACACGTTTTTCACGTTTTGGCATGTTTAACAAGTTTTTCACGTTTTGGCATGTTTAACAAGTTTTTCACATGTTTGGAACGTTTAACACGTTTTTGACACGTTTTCATGTTTTTAACACGTTTAAAACGTTTTTAACACGTTTAACACGTTGTTGACACGTTTCACATATTTTTTACGTTTTTGACACGTTTGACACATTTTTAACACATTTAACACGTTTTAACACGTTTAACACGTTTTTCACGTTTTGGCACGTCTAACAAGTTTTTCACTTATTTGACACATTTAACACATTTTTGATACGTTTAACACGTTTTTACGTTTTTGATAGGTTTAACACGTTTTAAACCTATCAAAACGTGTGAAAAATATGTTAAACATATTAAAAATGTCAAAAACATGTTAAATGTGCCAAAAATGTGAAAAACGTGTGAAAAATGTGAAAACGTGTGAAAACGTGAAAAACGTGTTAAAACGTATAAAAAAACGTGTTAAACATGTGAAAAACGTGAAAAACGTGTTAAAACGTGTAAAAAAACATGAAAGATGTGTGAAAAATGTGAAAAACTTGTTAAAACGTGTGAAAAACGTGTTAAAACGTATAAAAAACGCGAAAACGTTTGAGAACGTGAAAAACGTGTTAAAACGTGTGAAAAACGTGAAAAACGTGTGGAAAACGTCTGAAAAACGTGATTAATGTGTGAAAAACGTGAAAAACGTGTTAAAATGTGTGTAAAACGTGAAAACGTGTTAAAACGTGAAAGACGTGTTAAAACGTGTTAAAACGTGTGAAAAACGTGTAAAAAAACATGAAAGATGTGTGAAAAACGTGAAAAACTTGTTAAAACGTGTAAAAAACGTGTTAAACGTGTGAAAAACGTGTTAAAACGTGTGAAAAACGTGTAAAAAAACATGAAAGATGTGTGAAAAACGTGAAAAACTTGTTAAAACGTGTGAAAAACATGAAAACGTGTTAAAACGTGTAAAAAACGCGAAAACGTTTGAAAACGTGAAAAACGTGTTAAAACGTTTGAAAAACGTGTAAAATGTGAAAAACGTGTGAAAATGTGAAAACGTGAAAACGTGTGGAAAACGTCTGAAAAACGTGATTAATGTGTGAAAAACGTGAAAAACGTGTTAAAATGTGTGTAAAACGTGAAAACGTGTTAAAACGTGTAAAAAACGTGAAAACGTGTGAAAACGTGTAATAAACGTGTTCAAACGTGTAAAAAACGTGTTCAAACGTGTAAAAAACGTGAAAACGTGAAAAACGTGTTAAAACGTGTGAAAAACGTGAAAACGTGAAAAATGTGTGAAAACGTGAAAAACGTGAAAAACATTTGAAAAACGTGAAAAATGTGTGAAAGACGTGAAAAACGTGTTAAAACGTGTGAAAACGTGAAAAACGTGTGAAAATGTGAAAAACGTGTTAAAACGTGTAAAAAACGTGTGAAAATGTGAAAAAATGTCAAAAACGTATTAAACGTGCCAAAACGTGAAAACATATTTTAAAAGTTAACATTTTGAACCGATATTTTATTTTACAAACATTGGAATTAGAATTGAATTACAATTCTATCATTTCCCAAACGTAGGAATTGGAATTGAATTACAATTCTATCATTTTTTCAAAAATAGGAATTGAATTGAATTGTAATTCAATGCCAATTCTTATGGAATTGGAATTAGAATTCCAATGCCAATTCCAATTCTCCCTCATCAAACACACCCTTACAGTTTATTCATAGTTCATAGATTTGGTTGATTGTTGGTTCACTTTAACTATTAAACGTCCTAATTAGGTTTAGTTAAGAACTAGGAATGGTCTAGGTCTCGACTAACCCCGAATCTTAACTTTGTCTTCGCTGAAAACAAAAAATTACAGTCGCCGGAGGAGGAGTTGCAGACCGATTCTTCAGGTGAGCTCTAGATAATTTCTCCATGGCTGCGTAGGCTTGGGCGAAGTATCAGAAGGCAGAGAAGCTTCCTACGTCAATGGCTGAGCAGATTCTTCGACGAGCAGACAATTACAATAGGTAATTGCAGGGACGGAACCAGGATGAAAAATTACCTGGGGCTGACTCCAACTTGCTCAGAGATTTAACTTTTTTACGTTCCGCTTTTTTTTCAATAAAATTTCCACGATTATTAGAAGATGGAAACTCGTCAATGCTCTCTCAATGCAGACGTTTGCAAAGTGAGCCACCGAGTGCTTTCAATAGTTGTTGTAAGCAGTATTCTATTATTTTGTATTTTGTTTTTTATCTGAAGACTGTGCATTTAGTACTTTGTCAATATGACAAAGATATTCATTAGATTATCAAGATATTCAATTGCCCTATTATGTGGTGAAATATTATATCCTATATGCATAATAAAAGAGCATTTATCCTCATCATTCACTCGTTTTCAATATTTAAATTCATTTATTGTAAATGTAGGTTTTTTTGGGTTGCTTATGTTCAAACAAGAAACATGGGAAACAAAAAACAGCATCTTTCAAAGGAGAGTATTATAACCAAGTAAATTTCTTAAACCAATGACTTTGGAACCGTCGATTTTGATTTCCAAATTTGGTCGGCGGGTACTCATCCTTAATAGGTTGATATGACCCCATCTTGATATAAGCTCGTCTAATTTCATCCATTTGATTAAAAGAATATATTTCCATATCGAAATACGTAATGTTAGATCAAATTTAAGAGAACTTACATCAACATCAATTCTAGGAGATTTGTTAAGTTTTTGAGTAGGGATATCAAATTATTTATTTTAACTTGTTTATTAATATTAATTTATATTTTCTTATAAATTTTTGAAATAGTTTAAAATTAAGAAATATAAAACACTCTAAATAATTTGTATTATTAATTATATTGAAATAAATAAAAAATGAAATAAATAAAAAATAATGTATAATTAGATAAATTAAAGGTAAGGCCAGAATTTGATCACCTGACCTCATATTCACATTTCAGTTACATAGCCAACTGGGCTAAGAGGTACATGTCAAACACATTTATAAAATTTTGTCTTTTAGGATTTTAATTTAGGTGGGGTGGCTCCGCCCCTGGGTAATTGTCGTCTGCTCCGTTCAGATTAGTAGGGAATCTTCTTTTGATTCATCTGCATTCTATTCTAGTAAGTAGACGATTCTCTACGACGGTAAGCTCCGTGGTTCCGAGGCGATGGTGACACCGAACGAAGATCCGCCAGAAAATTCGAAGGAAAATCGGGGATAAGATCTACTTTCCGTTCTTTAATATTGGAGTTTGAGGCTCTCAAGCAATGGCCGAACAACGACGAAGGCGAAAGACTCCAAAGTGACATGTGCTGCTCCATCTTCAGATGATGAACGTCTTCAGACGTCCTCGGGGGAGCTGTTGAAAGCTGGAAACGGGCAAGGAAGAAGATGAAGCCTATTTTGTTTTTTATTTTTTTTTATTTTTGGCTTCCTCCGACTTTCCGAGTTGGTTTAAAATGACCTGGATAGTTTAATTTCAAAGTAATTTATTAATTTAAAATTAAAGTGGCTCATGAACATTTTATGTCCTTTTAATTGAATCCCCAAAGTCTCATTAAATTTAATTTTAATCACAAATTTTAAAAATCTAAAATTAAATAATTTTTAAAATCATGTCTGTTTCCAGATTTTAACAAACAACACTTAAATGAAGATTCAATCGTCCAAACATTTTTCAAAATTATTCAAGTTTTTCAAAAAAATTCAAAAATATTATTTTCTTCAAAGATAATTTTTTTATGGAATTTTTAGGCCCTGTATGAAAAAATCCGAAATTTCAAGAAACTATATATAACTTGAGTTTCATGAGTCCAAAATCATGAAATTAAAAATTTAGCTTCATACAAATATTTTTAATGCCCATAAAAATATTTAGAATTTTTTAGATCCGTTTAAAAAAACGTCAATCTTTGTAGTGTCATATCTGGAGTTCAATAACTCTAAAAACTCCACAATCGATTCCTATGAGTTTCTAAAAAGATTTTTGACTATCGGGTGGAATATCAAAAATTTTGAGAATCATTTTTGAAAATAAATCGTTTTAATGTGTTGTATTCATGATTTTTCTCAACTCTGAAAATTTCAAAAGTAAAATATTCAGGATTTTTGATGAATTTATTCTTGTTTCTTCATTTCAAAAGAATAAATTTATAATTTTTGACCTGAATCCTCATTCTCCTCAATCGTGATCATTTTTTTTCTCGAGAATCGTGCCCCATGCTCTTTATTGCTTTAACATTCTAAATGTCTCATGAATAGGATTAGCCCTTTACAAAATGATTAAGATTTTCTCACATAAGCAAAAGAGTTCTGAACTCAGAACAAGAATATAACAATCCTTCAAACATCAACTTGTCAATTACTTAGGAGTAGAAACGGTTTGTGATGAAAGGCGTATAGGACATAGCGTTGTAAGCCCTTTCCTAATACATAACCAAACACTACACTCTTAAAATGAATCTCTGATTTTCTTTTCTTTAGTTTTTCTTTGAGAAGAAAACTAAAGTGGCGACTCTAAAGTCAATTAACCATAAAACTTGTATGGGCTAATTCAAAAGGCCTATGTTAGAGAACTCTATTTTTTGTTTTTCATCCCTTTCCACTTTTTACGAGATGCAGAGGAATATAAGTCAATGTGTTCTTTAACATGGCTTGCCTTAATTCACGAATCTTTAAAACAATGCACAGATCGAAGCTACCATAAAAATTTATCGTCTCCTATCGTGAGATCATATGAGAAATGTAAGGCATGAGGTCGATAATTTTCGGATAGAACAAACTGCCCTTATTGACGAGGTAAATTTTAGGGAAACGAAAAAAACGCGTACAGTTCCAAATTTAGAGGGAAAGTCAATTTAACTTATCCAGGGGATGCCCAATCCCAATGGAAGAAGATGTATAGTCCGATTCGGTAATGCTTTGTTTCTTTAATGATGTTTTGTTTGGCTATGTATTTCATGGGTGCAAATGTCTTGTGTATGCGTTCTTTCGTTTCCGCAATTGTTCGATGTTGTTATTGTTCTTGCATTAAATGATACTTCATCTCATGGTATCCCAACATACCCAACTAACTGAAATAGTGACTCAAGTTCAGGGTGGTGGTCCATTAGAGTGTGAAATATAAAAAAGAATGTAAGAAAAAAAATAATAGTCAAAATGTTGATCATGAGCATGTGCATAAGGTGGGCTTGATCACATTTTTGCTAAAGTGTTAGATGGAAACATGGTTGATGATGGACTTAATAATAATTTTGAATCATCTGACGAGGAGGGAGCACAAAGACCTCCATAGGTTGACTTCAATGCAGAAAGGAACATGAGAAATCAATATGTAAGTAGATTTGTTTGATTCAACATAGAAAGGAACATGAGAAATCAATATGTAAGTAGATTTGTTTGATTTGTTGAATGTATTCATGGTAGATTTTATTATTATTATTATTATTATAATTATTATTATAATTATTATAATTATTATTATAATTATTATAATAATTATTATAATTATTATAATAATAATTACTATTATAATTATAATTATTATAATAATAATTACTATTATAATTATAATTATTATAATAATAATTATAATTATTATAATTATTATTATTATAATTATAATTATTATTATAATTATTATAATTATTATAATTATTATTATTATAATAATTATAATTATAATAATAATAATTATAATTATAATAATTATAATTATAATTATAATAATTATAATTATTATTATAGTTATTATAATTATAATAATTATTATTATTATTAATTATTATTATTAATTATTATTATTAATTATTATTATTAATTATTATTATTATAATTATTATTATTATAATTATTATTATTATTATTATAATTATTATTATTGTAATTATTATTATTATTATAATTATTATAATTATTATTATTATAATTATTATTATTATTATTATTATAATTATTATTATTATAATTATTATTATTATAATAATAATAATTATTATTATTATTTAATCAAAAGAAATTAAAATTAATGAAAATCACGATATTACCTCACACAAATGTTCACATGATGAGGTAACAGCTTACAAGTTTCTTAATATCTCTCAGCCAGATAATTAAAAATAATTATAGTTTCAAATTAATATTAATATTGGTGTTGAGTTCAAATTGTATTATTTTATGGAATAAAATAGACCGACCATACCCACAACCTTTTATTTAAATAATATCAACGTAAATAACTTATCAAACTTTTAGATCCTTATCAATATTTTTTTGCCAAATTGTGCGCTATCATAATCAACATGTATCATTTTATATTATATTATGATAATATTATATATTATATATATATATATATGTTTTTAATTTGGTCAAATGTATTATATTATATGCTATCATAAATCATAATTTCAAAACATGTATCATTTTATATTTCATATTCTTTAAATATAAATGGTTTTTGCTTTTCAAAATAAAATTTCTAATAATTATTTAAACATCTATAATGCTTTCAATTAAAAAAATTTGTCTTAAGATGATATACCAGATAAGTATTTTAGTTAAGTTTCAGTACAATTATTTGGATGGTAAACCAAAGCTACCCTCAACCGCTTGATGTAGTGTTTGGGAGACATCTTTATTTCGAAATATTTTCGTGGGCGATCAGATTCTCAGTATGTGACGGCTCATCGATCAACTTTTGGAACAATATTGTGTGAAGTGTCAAAAGTCTTGCATTTCCATTCAACCCTAGTTTCGGTCGCGACGTAGAAATGTTTCGGTCAAGGACATGTTTGAATAGTTCCACGAGTAGAATCGGAGAGGCAATTTTTTTTTTGAGAAATGGCTCACGTCATTAATTAAAAAGACCCGAAAATGGTAAAAGGAGCAAAAGATCTGAAATTGAATTTACAACAATTTGCTCAAAGTTAACACACGATGGTCATGAGGAATCCACGGTTGGTTTAAGAAATGCACACAGAAATGGAAAACGGATTAAGTATGTAGCCCGCAAACACACTTAACCATTTAACCAAACGTAAAACTTACCGCCTGACGGGCTCAAACCCAAAAACTTAGGTTAATATCCATATCTTATTGTTACTAGGCTAGAATAGTGGATGTTCTCTTATAACATGGAAGAATGTTGCTCTTAGTGAGGCGGAAGATGACGATTCTTTTTTCATGTGATATTTTGTGTTGACAATATATGAATTTCTTTAATGTTGGTCCTTCTTACATTTATTTGCGGAGATTGTCCCTTATGACTGCATATGAGAGAAGTTATGAGATTCTAAATTCCTTACAAAAATTCGATTTTAGATTGAGTGTAATGAACGATGGATCTTGAAAGATAATAGATGAATGAAAAATAGTGCATTATTGCTAGTCGTTACAAAATTTGTTACGAAGAGACGGAGATGACACATTACTTGCTTCTACATTGCAAAAGAGTGGCTGCAATTTGGAGCATATATTTGAACATAATTTAATTGAGTGGTCAATCGTCAGTTATTAAGATATTTGGATTGAAACTGCGAGCCCGGTTGAATGTAGCCGACGAGTCATTATCTCGATTATTTTTTGGTAGACTATTTGGCTCGAAAGGAACAATATGACGTTCAATGATTGTGGTCGACCGATGCAATTACTCCAACAACGTTATTATTATGACGATATTGATAGATCATTTCTGAAAAACTGGTGGAGGTGGTTGTTAAACTCATTGATTTTTTTTAAAAGTTTCGAGTTCGTTAACGTTAGATTTTATGTTATTTTTATTTGTTCATTTGTGAACATTTTTTATTTATGTTTTTTATTTTACTCCTCAAATAGTTAATATCTTTGTGTTTATATTTGATGACATTGTGAATAATTGTGTTCCTATAATGTTTTTGGTGTAATGTTTAAACCACTTTTATTTATATTATATAATTTTTTATTTATTGAATGTTTAATAAATGGAGTGATGACTTGGGATTGGAAATGGAATGGGAGTTTCTTAACTTTCCTAATTAAATTCAAATATATATATAATAAATAAAATTTGGTTAAGCTAATTATATTATTCCAAAAGTGAGATTTCTTTTTATAAATCCTGTCAATGCGGAAGTCATATTGAACGTGGTGATCAAGCTAACTATATATTTGTTTATTTTAATCTGGATTTTAATTTAATTACAAATTTATAAAAAAATAAATATAAGATGCGCTTGTTTGTAATTGAAAATAGGCTTGATATTGATATAAGATTTAAAAAATATCCATATTGACAGTGATTTAAGATTTTAATTAAATGTTAATGCCGGGAAATTATATATAATTAATTGTCTCAGGTCATAGTAGCCAACCTTATTGAATAATTCAAATTGGTTTTGGGATATTCTATTGGCCAAAAAATAGTTTAATTAGAATCTTGTGTTTTTGAGCTCCAATGGTCGTGGAAGAAAAACATATGGTCTGAGAAGTTATGCAATTTTGGCGATTATTTTAGGGTTTTCTTTAAGTCATTGGTCTTTTTTTATACTAAGAAGAACTTTTCAATATTTAATTTGTTTGATCTTGATACGTCAACTATAAGTTTAATATTATTGTATCAACAAATAAATAAAATAGTAAAATGTAACTTGGACATTTTACCAAAATTCCAGGACGTCCTTCTCAATGCGTTGGCCATATGTGTATATGTTATCATCGTGATTATCAACAACATATATCATTTTATAAGTTGATAATGACATTTCATCTTTGTAACTCTATCTGTATATCGGTCAATTTATGTCAAGAAGCTCAACAAAACATGTTTTTCTTTGTAACCTATAGTATTTACAATAACATGGACGAAGCTTGGGTTTAAACGAGTCGAGCCAAATCGAACCGTTACAATTCGAGTTCGGCTCGTTTATCATATATTTGACTTCTAATTTGTTTCGAGCTCGGTTTGAATTTTTATATTAGAGTTCGACTCATTTATTTAATTGGGTTCACAAGTTGCTCAACCTCGTTAAGAGCTTATTTACCACATAGGCTAGAATAAGGCTTCGTGTCAGGGTAGACCTTCACCAATTTTAGGGTTATTAAATATTAATTTATTAATAAATATTAAACAAGCTAAACAAACATGTTCGCGAGCCGATGAACCGAATATCTAAAAGTTCTATCATAACTCAGTTTTAAATTTTCAAACTTTTAAACGAGCTCGAACCTTAATGATAACGAACAAGCTCGAACGCATAAGAACTTTTTCGAATAACTTAAAAACAACTTTGTTCATTTACATAACTAGACCATCTATTTAGGGATGTATAATGTTAAAATATAACCCACCAAATTTTTATATATTTTAATATTTTAAAAATAATAATAAATTCATATTAGTTTATAGTAACTGTTATTATTATAAACTGCATATATTTTATATTGGATTTGATTTTATTAAGTGCATGAATTTTGAATTTTATTTTACATTAGTTTTAAGTCTCTTAATTCAAATTTTTTACTTCGTCTCTACATTTGAATTGATATTGCAGTATGTTGTTAAAAATTACAAAAAATGAGTAACCAAATTGTACAGGATGGTAACTTATATGCAATTTTTGTTTTTATTTTAATTCATTTAATAAAAAATTAAAATAATAAATAAATATAATATTTTAATACTAAAATGAAAATAAAAATATTATCAATAGAGATAAAATGTCATGAATTCAATTTTATAAAAAAATATTTTAAATTTAAATGAATAAATCATGACTTTGGTGTTATACTAATTTTTGTAATTTAAAAAATAAATTATTAATTTATATATTTGAATTATCTTGGAGACATTCAATAATGGACTATTAGTAAATTAATATTGAACTAGAATTTAGAAGTAAAATAGGGCAAAATTTATTTTCTTTTTTAAAAGTTTCTATTTTCTTTTGTTAGAAACACACATTTATTTTTATTTTTTATTAGGAAGACAATTATTTAAATATTACACTATATGCGAAATAAAGAAAAAAAAAGCAAAGTAAATGAAGTAAAGAAAGATTTGTTATTGTGGGTAATCCATAATATTCACCTTTCTTTCCTTAATATACATGAAGGATTGATGGACCAAAATGCCCTCGTAATTTCCAAAATATGAAGAATGGACCAAATTGTCCTACAGTAATAACATTTCAAAATTTCAAAATTACCAAAGTCTTGTTCTCTTTAAGTTATTTGAAAAATCCATTTTTCAATCAATCACTTCACTCATATCATTAATCAAAATACAAAAATAACCTTTATTTTAAATTATTATTTTTTATTTTATTTATATATATCAATACCCTTTAAGTCTTTTTATCAAAAATAATCATTATTTTCTCAAAATCATCATCCATCATCCAATTTTTCTCTCTCTTGGTTTTTTAAAAACCCACAACCAAACAAGGCCCAACACTTTTTCACCTTTGAAGAACTATTCTAAAAGCCTATTCTTTCTCTACTCTCTCTCATATTATAAAGAAAACACAAATTCCTAGCAAATAAATCAATAAAGAAAAGACAAACCAAAAGTCCTATTCAATATATAAAAAAGTATCTTTTGACTAGTAATTACCCCCAAGTTATAATTTGAAATTTAATTAAGAAAATTATAAAAACAAACTTTAGTGAGCTAATAATCATAACAACAACATGAATAATCACTTTAATATGCATGGGTTAACAAATACTTATAAGTCAGTCCCTGCATGCATATAATAATTAAGATTAATTAGGGCTTTAAGCTGTTCATGAAGATTGAAAACAACCCCATCAATTTTTTTATAAGTTGTTGGAATTAATAAACATGCCACAAAAGTGAAGAATTTCTGAATTTGCACAAATATCAACAACCAACTAACCCCCCATCATCAAGTACAATTCTTCATGAAAAACAAAAACTAGAGATTTTTTAACAAAGAAATACCCATATTAACCTTCATTCAAGAAAAGAAAGAAAAAAAGTATCACAATCTATCACACACTTCTTGCCATCATTTCCTGAAATCTTCTGTATGATTCCTGCTTCTCCAACCTGAACTTCTCATGGCAACTCGCGATGAACGCGTCAGCAAGTCTGTCAACATCATCCTGTTGATGATCAATATCGTTCGTTGAGTACTTGTCACATCCCTTCTTTTCGAGCTCGAGCCAATTGAGGTAACCTGATAGCTCCGGGGATTCCTCGGAGTTGGAATCCCACGTGGTGGAATCGTAGTATAAGACTGGAGATGGAGAGGGCATGGGTAACACTTGAGAGGAGCACCAATTATAGTGCATCCTAAACGAGCCCAAGAAGAGCTTAGTCTTCTTCTTGCTCTTCTTCAACAAGAGTGGCTCCATGAAATGATGGACCAACTGCATGTCCTTGATTATCTGGACAGTAATGGACTTGGCTTTCGACAGCGCCCGGGCAAGGCGACATATGTGGGAGAAGATGAATGAGTGAATTGGGGTTTTGAGCTTCATGGTGGGTACTGCTCTCTTCAAAGAAGAAGAAGAAGAAGATATATGGGAGGGAAGGAGGAGGAGGAGTAGAGAATGGCCAGGCATATTAATAACACATGAGCTGAGATATCATGTAGGGACCATGCATGTTCTTCTCTGCTCAAATGGATGATTAAATTACCAAATTGCCATGTCTAATTTCAAATTAAATATAAAGTTCTGGCAGCTGCTAGCTGCTTTGCAGACGCAGGCTGCAATGGTGGGGACATTTTTAGCCTTTTTATTTTTTTCTTGGGTTTACAACAATATATAGATAAGGACCTCTATAATCTAATTACCCACCCTGGATATATAAAAGGTTTACTATATATATATATATATTAAGATCTCAGATTCGATTGAAAAGCATTAGATTGAAGTAGTTTGTTTTGCTAGGCAGGATCCTCCATAGATTAACTGGTTAAAAAGAAAAGAAAAGAAAAACACCTCTACAATGTACATTGATCTTTAATTTACTTGTTTCAATATAATATAAGAGGAAGAAAAAGCAAATAGTAATAGTAAAAGTAGAGTAAATGTGTGGTAAGACATAGACAACAGTTACATCATGTGCCAACAACTTTAGTAAAATGACTCAGGAAACATCAGTGTCCCTTTATTATGATATTCTCTCGAATCACTTGTCACCATCATAGGAAATCTCATGTACTTGTGCATTTCAAATTTCTAGGTCTCTAAGAATGTTTTTGCCCATCTGCATGGGTCCCTATCCTCTCTCTTTTTTCGTTTTTTGATTCTCTCATACCAATTACTTCCTATTTTCAAATACATCCCTCCTATTTTTTTCTGTCTTCTTAAATTCAATTTAAAGTATGTGTGTCTGTTGTAAAGATGTTAATTAAATGAGATACACATCAAATAAATAAATTGCAATAATGAAGTGACCTCATATAGATTGGGTGGGTGCTTATATATTTGATCACTCAGCAACTAGCTAACAGCCACATTCCTGTAATGAAGAGGGAATAAAGATTTTTTTTGTCAAAAACAGAAAAATGACAGAATTAATATTTAGAAAAAGGACAAGATTATTTGTCATATGAGTTGATCAAGTCAAGGTTGCAGCTATTTACCAGCCATTTGAGAATTGAGAGGATTGCAAATGATCAGATGATGATGATGAAAAGATCAGATTCTAAGAATGGAGATTGAAATAAATTGTTTTTTTCCTTTGTTAAGTTTCCAGATGGAAAGTAGTCAAAAGAAGACAGAGGGATGTCATATACAGCTACTTACTCTTGACGAGTTAGGAAATCTTACCTAAAATGGACTTTAAATCATTCAATGTTTTCAGAAATTTCGTCTGCACAATTTGTTACCATCAAAGTGTAATATTTAGATTTAATTGATGGTAAATATTCTACTTTAAGAGTATAGATTTAGGTCTGAGCATCTAAATATGGATTCATGAACATCAACACTTAATTTCCCTTATTCTATTGCAGAACATAACATTTTAAATCTAACTAGAAGAATTAAGTGGGAGAAGAGGGAATACACCCAAGATAGAATTTGCTAAGATAGAACCTTTTTTTCAGGTTGTTCTAAGTTGGTCCTAGCCTAGTGTCTTCTTATGTCTTCAGAATGGATTTTCTCCATAGCCCTTGTAAAAAAATGCAGCTTATTGGGTGCCTGCCTTAAGTCTTGCAGATCTTGGGCCTTTTCAGAAGACCATTAAACCATAATATGTTGAACTGGCCTCTAGTAGAACAAAGATTTCTAAAAATAGCTCCCTTTAAAATATTTATTCTTTTGGAAGCACTCAAGAGTTGAAGCGGAAGGTTATAGTTGTGTGGTGTAATGCTAGTTCTCCTTAATTTTCAAAAAAAAAATTATTTATTCTTTAGATGAGGTGGTGCGAGATGCTGCCAAGCTTTTTGTTGTTGATAATTTTACCTAAAACTGAAGTGGGTTGCTAAATTCTGAGGTAGGCTTGAGCTTAGTCCAGTATGAGATAGACCAATTGGATAGGTGCTAGCCCCAAGTAAGCTGGCCCAATTGAGAGAGATGGCCCAAATAGATGACATGTTTTCTGTTGAATAAATTAAAAAGATGACATGTTTTCTTCCTGGAGCTAATATCTGAAGATATGGTTAGTTAAGTCAGTGAGAAAGAAAAACAAATGGTGTATCTTGTCATATTAATATCTACCCCATTGATTGGTAAGATGTCTCTCGAATAGAAGATATCCGATAAATTTGATCTTTGATGGGATATGTATTCCATATTTCTATGTATTGATTTTCCAATAAATCCGCAATTAGACACATTTCTTATGAGATTAGTTGAATTTAATTATTCAATGCGACCAAAAAAGATGGCCCAAGTGATGACCTTACAATCACAGCCAGATAAACTGAGAGTAATATTAAAATCATAACTCCCTTTATAATATGTCACATAACTATGACTTTCTAAAATATCTCATAAATGCACACAAGTTCAACAAAGTCTCCCCCTATCCTCAAAGTGCATCCAAGATCAAGTAGGAACAATCTTACCACTTTAAGAATAATATAAGAACAACAAGTTGAAAGCCTAATTTCAATGCAATCCATTACTTACGAAAACAAATTGCCAACTCAGAAAAAGAATACTTGCCTTTGTTGATTTGGTGTTCAAAGGGTACTGGTCCACACACCTCTAAGAGTTTTTTTGTCAATGGAAAAAGAATAGTCTTATCAGAAGACAATAGATGAACCTTATACGTGTATATTTATGCTTTATTCTATACCTCTGAATACATTTGTGGTTTGGCTTAGTTCAGTTTAGTTGAAGAGAAATTTTTATAAATTTACCTCCAAATGGTCCCATGAAAATTCTCCCAATGCTTTCTTGGATAAAAACAGAAAACATTGTCCTCGAACCATGGAAATAAGTTAATAAAAATGAACAACTATTTTGCTGGTCAATTTTATAGAGTATGAATGTAGACATGCTAAAGACAAGCTTAGAAGTAACAAACAACGAAAAAAAGAACAATTCTACAAATAAATTCAGAAGAAAGCTACTATTTCAGGGGAAAACTTTGTTGAGTGAGTGCCATTCAAATATTGGTAGTAAGAAAGTACATGTGAGTGTGCACATTCTTTTATGGCAATAAGAATGATTCTTCTCCAAACAAACAATTACAGGTCTGTTAAGTCTTCTTGTCCAAGATATAGTTAGAACCTTTTGATATTTGGTTAAAAAGGAAGGCAAATTGTTTCCTTTCTTTACTGATCTAGATAGTTAAGAACTTAAAATGGGGAACCTGATTCTGTGGTGGAAATGGAGGATTCAGCTAAGAGAGACCCTCTTGTATGATGACAACTTTATTGCTTTGACATTACTTTTTGCTCTATATGAGATTATGTAATCTTTTTAGTTCACCTAATAGTAGCTATATTTAGCATAATAAAACAAAGCGGACATTTAGATACAGTTTTTTTTCGAAACATAGATTAGTCACACACAAATTCAGAAATTTATTGACGGTGTTGGGATCTGAATTCAGATCCAAAAACCAAAAGTGTTTCTTAGCTGGCTTTCCATTTTGTCTTTTGTGCTTATTGTAGTTGAATAAATTTGACTATAATCTTCATCCTAGAAGGTTATCTATCCCATTGTTGAGGCTTTTCCCTTTTGCCCTTTCTTCATCACTTTTCCTTTCCTTTTACTTTTCTCGTTGTTTATATTGAATGAGTTGTCAATTCGCGACAACTTCATTAAGATAAACTTTAACATTGAAAAAATATATGTTAACTAAGGTAAAAGGCAATGGCCTTAAGTTGCAAGAACATCTGCTATGCAGGAATAAGAATGAATATGTGTGGTCACTTGGAATATTCTCTGTAGAAAAAGGGAAAACCAAAACCAGAGGAAAGTTCTTCCACTGGAGCTGGAGATTTCTAAGCATTAGCAGAAATGTAAATAAGGCTTCACTAATAGTAAACCAGTAAAGGGAAGAAAGGAAATGTATTTTCCTTGTTTCTTTAATTATCATCTCTACTTAGAAATAACGAGTAGAAGTTGAAAAATGCAAAAATCATTGTACGCAAGAATAAGACACTATATCTCATCATGCAGTTTATTTGTATTGAAAGTCATATGAACACATGTATTTTGTCTTCTTTTTCTGTACATCAATATCGAAACCATGAGTATCCCCATATTATGAATGGCCCAGATCTGTCCCCTCCAGAAGTCACTGTCCTGAAGTTTATTCTCTTCTCACATATAAAACAGCCACAAGCTTTAAAGGAAAAGTAATTCTATTGTTGCTCCAAAAGAAAAACTAGTGCAGTAGTAATGCAGATACTTGTCACACGTCAAGATAAACCCCTAAACAGGATAAGCATGCAATATTCTAAAAAACAAACTTAAGGCTGCTTAAAAGAAAGGCAAAAAAAACAGCCTTTTCTGTCATGAATTGGCCAGCTATTTGGCAGGTGTACATTATGTATGTCCTTCCAGGGTACATAGGGACATATTTTATTAACAATGCCTCTTAACAGGTTATGTATGACCTTTGGTTAGTCATTAAAAAAATTATTTAATGTTTACAATTTATTAATACAAACTTTACCTTTTCAAAAAATATATATATATTAGACTGCACTAACAAGTTTTGGGTTTGATATGCCCCCAGACTACTAAGCCAGTACTACAGATATAAAATATAAGAGTTTTAAAGGCATAATGAAAGAAGTTATAGCTTTCTTGATAGACCTGAACCAGTTGATAACTTTGGTTCAGATTGTTTTAAGAATGGGGTGAAGTCTTTATATCTTTCATTTGAGTTCACAAGATTCATATTGGACCAAGTTTACATAGACTTCGCCTCAATGATTTATTTGTTAAGCTAAGGTTTCTGTTTATACTTATATCTATACAATTAGAGTGCCATCTTTTCTTTCCCAACTTAAAGCTTGAAAATGTCCAGACTCTTCAAGTGGATCAGCTGACAAGGAATCACAATTGACTTATCTCATTATTTTAACTATACTGGGCAATAGTTTTCTCCATAGCAATAAAATAAATTCCAATCCTTGTAAGGATAAGATAATTAATGTAGTACAACTTTAAATTTCAGAATATTAGTTTGTGTCTTATAAATCAAGTCTTGAAGAATAGTAGAGGGAATTTTATGACTAAACATTATTGGAATTCAAGTTCACTTCTGTTTTCTCATCTAATCTGCATCACTCTTTTAAAGATTCCCCAATTATTTCTGTACTAATAATACCTTCATAGAGACTAGAGAGTCCTAGAAATATAGTCCAAGTTCTGATATCAATTTTAGTATTTTCCTTGTTCTGAAACATAGATAGAACTCACCTTGATTTTTCTTCAACTTGTAAATGAACACCCAAAAGTTGACATATGATTATAGTCCAAAATCTGTTGTCATGCCTTCTCAAACTGTCACTGGTATCCAATCACCAACAACGGGGGTTGGCTCACATAATCAGACCTTTGCCCTTGCTAAATCATTCAATGCCGATATGGATCATATTGGATCTCCGGTTTCTGATATTTATGACTTTCAATCTATAAATCACTCCCAAAGTTCCAAAATATTCGACCTGCAGACCTGCTGTTACTCTACAGGAGATAGCTTCTGTATTGATAATTCAAGGCATGTTGTTGATTCTATATTTCATTCCAAGCTTCCCCTTCAATCCAACCACAGTAATCACTGCTACTGCTCATCTGAAAGATCTATGGAAGTTCCATCCAACAATGTTTCGGAAAGGGAACGTATTTTGCAGTTGAAAAGGAAGTTGCAGGGTGATGTTGGAACATTTGATAGGACTCAACCTCTAATTCCAAGTCCATTTGAGAAATATATGGATTTATCAGTAAGTCTGTACATCCCAGATTTCAATTTTATTGATTTATTTAACCAACTCAAGTTAACAATCGAAATTTTCCATACAGGTGATCCAGAACCTTCCATACTGGATCGAGTCACCTAGACCTTATCGAGTCAGCACAAATTCTTCATGTGCCATCCTTTCCAGCAAAACAAGAATCCGGTGGACTCAAGATCTTCATGATCGCTTTGTAGAGTGCGTAAACCAACTTGGTGGGGCAGAGAGTGAGTAAACTTCAACTGATCAGCCACTTCCATTTTCCATCAACTGATGAGTGTGTGCTTTTTATTATTGATGAAATAACAGAGGCTACACCAAAGGCAATACTCAATCTGATGGACTTAGAATGGCTGACTATATTTCATGTGAAAAGTCATCTGCAGGTAATTGCTTTCTAATAAATACCACTTCAATATATGTACTAATTCTTTACTCTTTTGTCCCTAACTTGTCTTGCAGAAATACCGAATAGCCAAGTACATGCCAGAAGCAATAGAAGGCAATGCTTGTTAGAAACCCACTTTCTACTCAAACCTGAAAATAAATTAACAATGGCATAAAATATTGTTTACCTTCATTACTAACATTCCTCTACTTTGATATACAGGGAAGTATGAAAATAATACTAGAATGAATGATATGATACATGTGGATGCAAAAACGTAAGTTTTCAGTAAGATATGGATCTGAAATAAGATCCTCTACATGAACTTGATTGATTTGTACCTACTGTTGTTCTTCACTTGGATTTTGTTAGTGGCATGCAAATCAGAGAAGCACTGAAACTGCAACTAGACATTCAGAAGCATCTTCATGAGCAGCTAGAGGTGTGTAGTTCATCTAAAGGAAATGATAGAAAGCCATCTCGAGTTGTTTCATCCAACTCTGTTTCTGTTTTCTGAAACAGATTCAGCGTAACCTGCAGAAACGGATAGAAGAACAAGGGAAACAACTAAAGATTATGTTTGATCAGCAAAGAAGGACAAATAATCGGAGTTATCCTGAAGAACCTGCAACTAGCCTTTCCTGATGGTTTGCTAAACCTTTCAATTCAATCCGAACTAAGCTATTCAAACACTTGCAAAAAGGCTGCTCATTTAAGATCATCCAAGTGGAACAGCCAACATACTAGGAATAAATCTACCCAGATGAAGCATTCGTTCATGTAAAAAAAAGAAAAGATGGACATTATAATTTTGGGTTTCTGTGGATACAAGTTTTTTCCTTCTCTGTTTGTCAAAATTTAAACAAAAATAACGAAGAAAAGTCTTGAATGGCAACCTAACAAAGGGAAAATGACGAGCATTGCCTGATTTCTCCCCCTCTGCAGACCTTTCCTAATCCCTTAGAAGGCGGAATAGACAAGGGACTGTTCCCATATGGATCCCGAGCAGACTAAAGAGCCCCGGAGCTCATATGTCGGTCGCAGCCGCCTGCTTTGTGGCTGGGTTTCTGTTGTCTCGCAGTGATGTGTGCGCCTGGGGATGATGAGCCCGAGAAGTCAAGTGCCTTAAGACAGCGCTAGTGAGAAACGGTACTGGTTTTTATGTCAGGACAGGACAGGCCTCCTCTACTACAAAGGAGACGATCGCCGATCGCCGATATGCATGGAGGTTTGCGTTTGGTGGGCAAATCGTTTAGTAATTTTTTATTTTAAAAAATATTAACATTTTAAAATTAATTTGAAATATATCTAAAATTGTAATAAACAACGGGAAATTTGATGGAATAACCCTCGTAAGAGGGTTATTACCACTTTTAGCATGTGATTTATAATTTTATCATTTTTGACCTTCAGTTTTACCCTTTATTAAAAAAAATAAAAAATTAATTTTCATTCTCCCTCGTTGTTTCCCTTTCCCCACTTCTCCTTTCACTCCCTCTCTCTCGTTTCCAACTTCCCGAAGACGACTGATCAACCCCGAAGACGACGACGACGACGAAAATCCCCCGAAACATCGACGACGTCCTCTCCCTCGAACCCTCCCTCGAACCCCGACGAGCCCCGACGACAAACAAGAGCCCCCGACGAGAATCTCAACTCCAGAACGTCTGAGTTTATCTTCCCCGTTTCTATCCGTTTCTATCCTAGTTCTCCGTTTTATATCCATGCATGCTATAATGGAGGAATGGTTTAGGGTATTGTTTAGGTTTAGGTATGGGTTTAGGTTTAGGTAGTGTTTATTGTTTAGGTTTAGTTTTGGGTTTAAAATGCTTCTGTCGAAGGCTGTAGCAGGCTGTCGATGGCGACGATGCATTTTCGCAGACGACAGTGCATCTGTCGCAGACGACAATGCATATGTCGCAGACGACGATGCATCTGTCGCAGACGACAGCGCATCTGTCGCAGACGACGATGCATCTGTCGCAGACGACAGCGCATCTGTCGCAGACGACGATTCATCTGTCGCAGGCAGAATATACTATTCGTCTGCGACAGATGCATCGTCGTCTGCGACAGATGCATCGTCGTCTGCGACAGATGCATCGTCGTCTGCGACAGATGCGCTGTCGTCTGCGACAGATGCACTATCGTCTGCGACATATGTCATGTTTCCTTTAAATTAGTGGTATTTACTTTCATTATTCTGACTTATTGATTTTTTGCAGATGGCACCAACCAAATACAAAAACAAAACGGTAATTGAGAACTTTCATGGACGTGTTTCATGGAAATCTACTTGCACCTGCTTGTTAAAGACCAAGGACAAGTTTAATCACTTTGGTCTTATGGAAAGGGCTATGAAGAGTCAATTTCAGTATCTATTGAAAGCCCCGACTGTCATTTTTTCAGGAACAATAATCCACCAGATGTTGATCAGGAAAAGCAGCTCCAATTCGAAGGGAATAACTTTCTTAGTCAATGGTCAGCAGCTTTACTGGGGCATGAAGGAATATGCCTTGGTAACAGGCCTAAATTTTGGAAGATTTCCTGTGATTGAAAACAGGCACGCTGAAGAATGTCCACCCCTAGTCCATAAATACTTTGGTGGCAAACACAGTTGTTAAAGTGACAGAAGTTCAAAGTGTTTTCCTCAACTGCTCTGAGAAGGAGGATGCATGGAAGCTTGGGCTCATCAACCTTATTTACCAGTGTCTCTTTGGATCTGATAATAGGAAGAGGGTATGTTTGAAGATCTTTAGCATGGTGGAGGATATGGAAATGTTCCTTCAATTTCCATGGGGAAAGGTGTCATTCAATTCAACTTTGAAGGGTATTGACAAGGACATGAAACATCTTCGGCAGCTATATGTGGAAAAGAAGAAAACTTGCAAGGGGAACTGTGATGTTGCTTATACTATTAGTGGGTTCGCCATAGCCTTCCAAGTTTGGACATATTTGGTTATGAAGACATTTGTCCCCAAATTTGCGGATATAATCGAGGAAAAACATACATGCCCAAGGATATTACTTTTTACAGCCTCCAGAAGCAACACCAACACTAGCCAAGAGGTATTCAATGCCCTTTTCAAATGCAATGTCTTTAACAAGATTCATGAGTCTAAGGAGGAGAAGAGGAACTACTGTGGGGATGACTTTGAAGAAATGGGAGATTACATTTATGATGATTTATTTGAGGTGGATGGTAGGAAGAGAAAGAATGAAGATGGTACTCCCAAACAAACGCCCAAAAGGAGAAAACCAATTAAAAGGACAGCAATTAAGAGGACCGAGAAGTCATTTAGTGATGAATCTAGCGAAGACAGCTCTCGGTCTACTACTCGTGAATCAAGCCATGTCCCTTTAGCAACGAGTCCTCAAAAGAAAGAAGACAGTTCTCCTACTAGGCAAGACAAGTTTGATGACAAGTTTGACAATCCGGTGACTAAAGCCCAGAATGATGACAAGTTTGATGAGCTTACAAATGATGTGAAGGAGTTGACAAGGGATGTGAAGGAGCTGAAAACTGAAATGAAGGTAATGAAAGAGGATCAACGGGTTATGTTCAATCACATAATCCAATTATTGGGTGAAATAAAACAACAAAAGAATGATGTTTCTACTGCTGATGATTTAGTGGAGAAGGATTTGGAAATCAACAAAGATGTTGCTGATGAGAATGATGATGTTGATGATCTGCTGAATGAAAAAGAAGATGTTGCTGATATGAATGATGTTGTTGATCGGTTGAATGAGAAAGAAGATGCTGCTGATGGGTTGGAGATGATAAACAATGATGATGTTGGGTTGGAGGATGCTGTTGTTGATGGTTTGGAGATGATAAACAATGCTGCTGTTGTTGATGATGACAAAGATTCTGCTGTTGTTGATGGTTTGGAGATCAACAAAGAAGCTGTTGCTGATGATGATCAAAACAAAGATGCTTCTGCTGTTGATGGTTTAGAGATGAACAAAGAAGCTGTTGTTGATGATGATCAAAACAAAGATGCTGCTGCTGAAACTGTTGTTGTTGAAACTGCTGCTGATGAAGAGGTTGTTGATGGTTTGGAGATCAACAATGAAGCCGATCAGAATGAAAACAAAGATGAAGAGGCTGTTGATGGTTTGGAGATCAACAATGAAGCCGATCAGAATGAAAACAAAGATGAAGAGGCTGTTGATGGTTTGGAGATCAACAATGAAGCCGAGCAGAATGAAAACAAAGATGAAGAGGCTGTTGATGGTTTGGAGATCAACAATGAAGCCGAGCAGAATGAAAACAAAGATGAAGAGGCTGCAACAGTTGTTATAAGAATGCTGAGTTGGGAAAGAAAGAATTGGCCACGAAGAAGAAGAGGAAGGTGGTTTTGGCCAAAAATAGGTTGCAGCAGTTGGGCAAGAAAAGGAAGATGAGTGAAGAGGCTGACATGGGAAAGATGAATGATGAAGAGGCTGACATGGAAAAGATGAATGATGAAGAGGCTGACATGGGAAAGATGAATGATGAAGAGGCTGACATGGGAAAGAAGAATGATGAAGAGGCTGACTTGGGAAAGAAGAATGATGAAGAGGCTGAGTTGGGAAAAAAGAAGGATGAAGAGGCTGAGTTGGGAAAGAAGAAGGATGATGATGTATTGGTATTGACTCCAACAAGATTTCAGGGACAGAGTTTTCGGAGAAAGAAGAGGTCCACATAATTGGGGAACTACACAGATCCTAATGGAAAATCCTTTAAACTCATTGATCCAGTAACTGTCAATCCTCTTTTAGATTATGATAGTGAACTGTTGGATGAGTTGAAACAATGGCTGAAGCTGGAGGATGAAGACAAGATAAATCTGGTTCTTTTCCATGCTGGTCGAGAATTGTTTAACAGAATGTTGAGATCTCAGAATTGGCTACATGATCAGGTAAGTTTTTGTTGTTGAAACTGTTTTTTGGGTATTGTATTAACAACAGGTTAAAGAGAAATAGCAGGAATTGCATCTGTCGCAGGCGACAGTACATCGGTCGCAGGCGACAGTGCATCTGTCGCAGGCGACGGTGCATCTGTCGCAGGCGGGAAATGCATCTGGCGCATGCGACGGTGCATCTGTCGCAGGCGGGAAATGCATCTGGCGCCTGCGATAGATGCACTGTCGCCTACGACCGATGCAATTCCTGCTATTTCTTTTGATGTTCTGTGCTTTATTCATTCGATGCTCTGTGCTTACTTCATTTTCTTGAATCTGTCGCAGGAGATAGATGCAGCATGTTACATTCTTAAAAAAAGGGTTGCCAATTTTCCCAAGACTTATCAACCGATGGATTTCTCAATATGTGACTGTAATGTCTCTACGAGGTTGTCGTTACGTTATTCAAAGTTCTCCAAAAATCCACAAACATACCAATTCGACGATGACTTGATGGAATATTTCAGGGGTGATGAAGGAAAATTGATGACTTCTTGGATGATTGTAGATAAGGTATATTTCCCTATGAATCTGAATATGAAGCATTGGGTCCTTTGTGAGGTGCAACTACAAGATTGGTGCATCAATGTTTATGATTGCGAACAAGGATTTATCAAAAAGAATCACTATGACAAGTTCATGAAACCACTATGTGAAATGATTCCATATATCTTTCTATTTGGAACGACCGAGTTTGACAGGATCAAGTATCCTAAGTTCAGATTGGAAGGAATGTCATATGTTGTAATACCACACCCAAGAGTCCCCAAGTGCACGAAGAGTGGAGACTGTGGTCTTTTTACAATCATGTATTTGGAGTACCTTACTGCCAAATTGGATATATCAGCTGTGACAACAGAAAACATGGTTTTTTTGAGACAAAAATGGGCATTTAGGTTGTTCCACCATATAATAGACCCATAGAAAATGGACATAATTTAGCTATGTATATTTTTGAATGTAAACCATATGTATTTATTTTTTAATGTAATTTAATTTGCTATTTTGAATTCAAATGGATTATATAATGTAGTATATATATAATTAAGCACAAAACATAAATGAAGTGCATCTGTCGCAGGCGACGGTGCATCTGTCGCAGGCGGGAAATGCATTCCTGCTACTTCTATTTGTCCTGCGACAGATGCATTCCTGCATTCCTGCAATCAATCCTGCTATTTCTTTTTGACAACACAACAGATGACAACACTTAAACAGATGATCCAAAACCAATAACATTTTGATCAAAACCCTACCCCAAAAACAGTTTGATCAAAACCCTACCCCAAAAACAAACTCAACATGACAGTTATCAGTTTTAAATTTGGCCATTATATTCATTTTGATGTGGTATGTGCATGCACCGTGATGTGCTTCTGGAAAAACCGCGAACAAGGCGTTGGCAATACTTGGGTGTCTATCGGATATAAAGACGAGATCCGGGACTGATCTAATTGCCAACCTTAGTTGTTGCATGAAATATGTCCAAGAGTTATTATTCTCTGAATCAATGACACCAAAAGCAACGGGATATAGTTGCTCGTTTGCATCCAATGCTATCGCAACCAGTAGTTGACCTCCAACTTTATGCTTAAGGAAGCTGGCATCGATGCACAATACAGGACGACAACATCCTATGAAACCCCTAAAGACATGAACATATACCTGAAGTGTCCTTCCTCATCCGTCTGGATGTCAGTTATGGTACCTGGGTTCTTCTTCTGCAACATGAACAGGTAAGATGGCAATTCACCATAGGAATCCTCCACAGTTCCTCGCACCGCCATTAAGGCCTTTTCCCTTGACCTCCAAGCCTTATTATATGTCAAAGTTAACCCATAACTTGTATGCATGTCTTCCATTATTTTTTTAGGCATGTGGTCATGGTGATGGTCCATGTATTTACGTTTGATACACTCCGCAATTACCCATGATGGTGCTTGCCTCACATTGTCTTGTCTCGTCAAAATTGAGCATGTGTGTTCTTTTACAAATTTTCTGATCTCAAACATCTCCGAGAATTTTCCTTTCATAGCACGCAATTTCCACTTGCAGTTCTCAGCCATACATTTTACAAACCAAAGATTTTTTGTTGACTTCACCACTTTAAGGACAAAGTGATTAGACATCGCATGTCTATGCAACCTCAATTGTATTTCTTTTTTGTTATCAAAAAACGTACCCACTTCCAATGAATTTTCAATTAATGGAGCAGGAGTTTCGATCTCGAGTGGTTCATATGAGAAGTAGTGCTTGTTTCCCTCAGTATGGCTGAATGTATTCCTAACATGGGAAGTGCTTGGTTGACTTGGGAAGACATTTTCCGGCTCAAAAACATCTTGCTCCTCACATACATCTCTCTGCTCAAAAACATCTTGCTGCTCAAATATATCTCGCTGCTCAAACACATCCTGCTGCTCAGATACATCTGGTTGCCTTGGGAATACATCTTGTTGACTTGGGAATACATCTTGCTGCTCAAATACGTCGCGCTGCTCACATACATCTCTATGCCTTGGTAAGATATCTTGCTGCTCAAATATGTCATTTTCTGGTCTTTCACTTTGTTGAGTTGAAGGTATTGACTTCTCTACTAAGGAGACACATAGCGGGGCGCGATGATTGGGCAGTGAAGACGAGAGTTCTTATAAATAGAACGCCACATCGCTATCTCCAATGATTGTTGCAGGAGGAGAATTGATCATTAGCATAATATACTTTACCTTGAACACTAAGTCATATCTTAGTTTGTCCACACCAATAGAATTATAGACAATTGAAGCTAACTCTTCATATGTAGCATTTCGGGGTACATTCACATCACGACACGAACTTGAGACAAAAGAACTAACCCCACAATCATCAGTTTTCCAGTCTCCATCAAAGAGGAGAAAAACACCAACATTCATGTGATCTGCAATTGATAAAAAATCACAGAAGTAAGTGACAGTGACCAGTCAGTGTTAATTGCAAGGAGGAAAATGCAAGGAGGAAAATGCAAGGAGGAAAATGCATCTGTCGCAGACGACAATGCATCTGTCGCAGGCGACAATGCATCTGTCGCAGGCGACAATGCATCTGTCGCAGACGACGATGCATCTGTCGCAGGCGACAATGCATCTGTCGCAGACGACGATGCATCTGTCGCAGGCGGGAAATGCATCTGTCGCAGGCGGGAAATGCATCTAGCGCATGCGACAGATGCATTTCCCGCCTGCGACAGATGCATCGTCGTCTGCGACAGATGCACTGTCGCCTTCGTCACCTTCGTCGGATGAATATTTCACTGTAAAACAAATCAACCAAGCTCTAAAACCATTATTCCATGACATAACCTACATCCTAGACTCTAAACGACAAAACCCTAAAACGACGAAGGTCTAACCTGAATGTTGAAGACGTTACAGTTTTGTTGATGAAGGACGTTGATGATGAAGGAAGGATCCGTTGATGATGAAGGAAGCTTGATGATGAAGAACCTTGATGAAGGAAGCGTTGATGATGAAGGAAAGTTGATGAAGGAAGGATGGGAAAGGACGGTTGGTGGAGAGGAGGGAAAGTTGATGAACCTTGGTGAAGGGGAAAACCTGTAACCGAAAGGCGCACTACTGACATTTTTATTTTTTATTTTTTTTTTAAATAAAGGGTAAAACTGACCTTTTGCCTTGGCAAAAGGTCAAAAATGATAAAATTATAAATCACATGCTAAAAGTGGTAATAACCCTCTTATGAGGGTTATTCCATCAAATTTCCCATAAACAACTCAATATTTTAACTAATTTTTTTATAAATTTTTTAAAATAATAATAATAAAAATGATTAACTAATTATAATTGTTTTTAATTAGAATTGGACTATAAGTCATTTTAAATTTTTTATTTGTAGAAGATAACGTTATTCTATAGTTATTAATTTTACTTATATTGAAGGGTTTTATGTGAAATTGAATCAATGCCCTTTCGTAAATGTAAATATGTAAATAGTGTATACAAATTATTTTAAATTGAGTTTTATATTTTTAATTTTGTAATAAAGTTTAGGATTTATGATTTTGTAGACACAAACTTTATATTAGTGTTCATCCTTAAATCTATTAAACGGTTGAGTTTTCGATTTATACTAGTTCATCAAGTTTTTCATTTTTTTTTAAGACAATTCAAAAATTGAAACGAATAAAACCAAATTGAATTTGATTTTCAGTTTGAATTTAAATAAATTTAATTTTCGGTTTGAATTCAAATTTTTAGTTCTTATTTGAATTTCGGTTCGAATTCGAATAAATTTGATTTATACATTTTTTTTAATTCTAATTCCAAATCAATTTTAAATTCAAATTCAAATGTAATTTTTGGATTGAGTTATCAAAAACAATAAAAAAAATCAAACTTTGTAAGCACTAAAATTTCACTGCACTTAATTTATAAAATATTTTGATTAAATAAAATTAAAATAATAAAAATTAAGGCCAAAGTCTAATTAAATAATTAAATGAGATTAATTATTATAATAATTAAATCCCAATTAATTAAATTAATGACTTAAGAAAAAAAATGAAATAAATGTTATACTCACTTTATCTCAAATTAATTTTAATAAAAAAAAATTAAAATAAATAATTTAAGATAAATTCGGTATACATTTTATCCTAAATAAATAAAAAAATTTATTTCTACCTCTTAACTATTCAAGTTGTTTTTTCTCTTAGATCTATTAAACCCCAAAATATATTAAAAAAATAAGTAGATAAAATAAATCTCATATATTTAAAATATTTTGTATGTTAAAAATTGAGCAAAAAGAGAATGAAAAAAAAAAGTCAATTTCAAACAAGTTTTAAGGCTAAAAATGAGTCAAAATCTACTGCAGACGAAATCAGAAGAAGTCAGTGCAACAAACCTCGCAATCATCAAATGAACGCCCAGAAGCCAACTGCGTAGCAGTAGATCCGCAGACGAACCCCTCCAATGGCGTCAACCTAAACGCGCGCAGATCACCCATTGCCAACGGAACGCAAACAGAGTGTCCCGCGTTCGATTTTTAGGCCCAAAACAATGTCGTTTTGCATGGTTTGTTTTCTTCCTCGCGACGTCGAACCAAATAAAAACAAACTTTCATCTTTGATTTTTGAAAGATAGAACTTTGTCATTACTCCGTTCAAAAGGTGAAATGATCACCCTACTCCGATGATCATTTCCCCTACGTTTTGAGGCAGCATCATTGTCTATACAGGAGGCAATTAGCCGAAGATCAAACAAAATATCATCAATGGTCTTTTGACTAAATCAAGCTCACTTGGTCGATGAACCGACTTTGGGAGGCTATAATAAACCGAATGCAAGATATCCACTCTCAACCTCTGAATCAAGCCCGAACAAGAATCCTCCATAGAAGATCTTCAAGCTTTTCTAAAATTTTGAAAATTTCGTGTAAGGATGTAAAGCTTTAATCCAGGCATTCATAAATTTCTAAAAGAATTAAGGAGTGCTCTCCAACTCACAGTAAGCTTTCAATCATACTTTAATTCGATTTACAAGTTTGAATTAAATTTTTACATTTCAGTTCGATTAGTTTTATATGCTGTAATGTTTTGGTTTCATTCAACCATACGAAGTAGAATGAAATTATTGGCAAACTCCTTACGCTTCATTAAAACCAAAAACCAAAAACCCTTTTTTTAACTCAAAACTATTTTAGTTAAATGGAACATCATCCCGATCGAATGATACATCAGGGTGATATTATAAATAATCATTAGGACCAGACGAAACTCCCGATACTCTTGGATCAACGGATCAAGGCCCTAGTCAAAAACATCAAACATATAGTTTGATGTTCTTGACGACTGATAAAAGTTAGCCCAAGGTTAACCTAGGACTGAGAGCGCCTCACACCCATGACCGATGAAAGTTAGCCAAGGCTAACTTAAGATTGAGAGTTCTTTTCACCCAAGATCGAGGAAATCTAGCATAGGGTTAGCCCAGGACTCAAGATTCCTCGAGCCTTGACTGATGAATTTTGCACCCGACCGAGGACTCCCGCACTCCGACTAAAGAAACCCACACCTAGACTAAGGGTTTTATCCTAGGACCAAGGAAAATCGCACCCAAGATCGAAAGGATCGGTCTTATAGCCTATATGGTTTAAATTTTATAATTTTAAAATTATTTTTATAATTTTAAAATTATTTTTATAATTTTAAAATTATTTTTATAATTTTGGAACCCCAAACCATTTTCTAAAAATCTTAAAAAATAAAAATGATTTCAAAATATTTTTAGAATATTTTCATATAAAATATTTTGATAAGAGCCTATATGAGATTTATTTTTATATCTTAATACCTTAAAACTAATGTTTCTCATGTATTTTTCTCATTAATCGTCGACATCAGCCTCAAGTACCAGCATTTAAATATTGTTTTTATAATTTTAAATACAAAAAACTTGTGCATGTCTAGAACCTAAAAAATAATTGGTTAAATAAAATGTAATAAAATCAATTTTTTAAATTCAATATTTTACAAAGTAAATACCGTTTTTAACGGGTACGGAGGATATAACGCAAAAGTTATTTCCCGTGTATCACCAAACACCGAACCTAAAAGAGACTTTGGTCAAAAAAATACGTTTGTAAACATATAATTTTAATTATTTTAGTGACTCTTATCAAATAAATAATCTTTTAAATTAATTGTTTTTAATTAATTTAAACACATATTTATTTAATCTTTGATTATTTTAAATCTAAAAATATTTGAAATTTGATCAAAATTAATTATTGTTATAATTAATTTCAAAATGTCATGACATATTTCTATAAATTTTTTAAAATAATGTTTTATTAAAAAACATTTATGACATGCAAAATAATGTTGAAATTTCTCGAACATCGAGCTCTTTCCTAGACAGGGGTTTTTCGGAGGTTACAAACCTAAAAAACAAATTGCATAAATTAATACATAATAAAATTTAATAATTGTAATTCAAAATCGACACCATCAAAGTTCAACTCATTATAAAATAATATCAACCATAATTCGTCACGAGAAGCCGATCTGTTGTCTCACAAGTAGTCCCCTATATGACCCACTTTAGAACTTAGTTTATTTTATAATTAATGTGGGTCACACATTCATATTTAATGTGTATTTTTTTTCAATTTTAAAGGGTTACCTATATGGAACTGCTTGTGAGACAACATATTCTCCATTTCATTCATCATTTTTTCATTATTAGAATTAAAAATAAATATTAGTGATTTAGACTTTGGAGTTGAGACAAGTTAATAGTGAGTACGGCCTAAAAAGATGGTATGATAGGGATTGTGAGATAGGGACCTAATAGAGATACACAAGTGTGGGTGTAATAGAGATACATAAGTGTGGGTGGATAAAGATAATGAGGTTGAGATAGAGATATATAAGTGTGGCTAACAACTCAAAGACGAGTTAGACTTTAATATCTAATAAAATAAAATAAATAATTAAAATACATAATAATAAAATAAATTCGATTTTCAATTTGATTTTTCAAGACTCAAAAATCGTATTTGAATTAATTTAAAATTTGAAAAATAAAAAATAAAATTCGAATTCAATTAAATATAACTATTCATCTATTTCAATAGAAATAGTTAAGGATACATATTTGGAATTTGATTACCAATTTTATATTATTATCCATTTATTATGTTTGTTGACTTAATCTAACTTAGTATTTATTAACTCATTAATATTTCTCATTTGAAGGCATTAACTTTCACGATGAGGAAAAAGAATAAATAAATAAATAAATAAATAAATAAATAAATAAAGGAAGAGAAGAGAAGTTAAAAGTTCAGCAATGAGACTGACACAGATTCACGGGCCATGTGCTATGAAATTGAATGTGGAAAAAAAAGCCCACCAGCCACACCACACCACACCATATAATAAACTGATCCAACAACACCACCTCTAGTAGGGTAGAGACTTTTAATTAATTGGAATAAAAATGTCAAATTATTGAAAAAATAAAAATATATATATAGTTATGATAATTAAGGTATGGAAATGTCATTGTAAAAACTTTTTAAGGGGGAGACATTTCAATTTTAGGTTATAATTGTTCTAAGACAGTATAAAAATGTAATATTATAATTCATAAGTCAAAACAAATGTGAAAATTCTAGTAAAGTATATATAATTTAAACAATTCCAACAACACATATGACTGACTGACGTGTTCATTTTTTAAATTCCTTTAATACTTAATTCTTTGAATGTATTCATATTTATAGTTGAAAAGTTAATGAGATGAAAGCGTGTTCATTGAACTAATCCAGAAATTTATTAGATAACAAGATTGTTCAATACATTAGGTTAGTTACTAGTTTGGTTGATATTTTTTTAAATTCATTCACAATTAAATATCACTTAATTTATCTTTATTAATCAAAATATTAATTTTGTTTAAGTTCTAAAATATTTTAAAAAATAATTATTAATGATATTTGGAGAATTTAAGAATTATTTTGTTTATAAAAAGAGTATTATGTATAATAATAAAAAACATAATGATATTAAATAGAAGGTATTTTAGTGTTTATATTAATAAATTAGTGATCTAATCTATAAAAAAAAGAATAAAATAATATTTGATTAGGTTGTGTTATTGAAACAAATCCTAATATATTATTTATTTTTTTAAATATTTATTATTATATATTAATATTTTATTTTATTTTTTAAATAATCACTACAATCAACTTTATTTAAATAAATTTAATTTTTTTAAATAACCCCTTAAATAAATTTAATTTTATTTAAATAATTATTGAAGAAATCTTGTTATTAATAACTTAAAAATAAGAATTAATTGAAATAATTCTATCAAAGTCTTATCAATTATAAAAGTGAGTATCATGACATATGGCTTAACTAGCATCTTACCCTAAACAACAAAATTAATAAAAAAAAATTATAATACATGATATTTAAGATTTTTACTAATTTGATATATATATATATTAAATAAATAAAGATAAGAAGAAAATACTTGCTGATTTATCGTCGTCAAAATCCTGAAATTGAGGGGAGTGAATGACGTATGTAAAAACCCTTACAATTCCCAAAAATCCTTTCGATTTAAAAATAAAAACATTTATCTTTTTCACCAGTTTCAACTGTACCCATAATTTTCTTCATCTTCAAAACTCAGAACTCTCTCTCTCTCTATCTATCTATATCTCAAGTGTAAGCATCATCAGTCTGCTGCCTTCTCAGTTCTCTCCATCTCCCCTTTATCTCTTTTTGCCTTTGCTTCTTCTTCTTCTACATGGCTTGTTTCCTTCTCATCTGAGAAAAAATAATAAAGATTCATTCTTTACTCTGATTAAACATTGAATCGATTTAGATACAGTTTCTCTATGATCTGAGTATTCATTCGCTGATATTGTTTCTATCTTATCTCTTTCGAACTATTCTAATCGATAACTCATTCTATGGTTGCTGTTTTTTTTCTTCTGAATCCGTGAGATTTATAAATTACAGACAAATGGGTTTTCTCTTGGAGATGCAAATGACGGCTGTTTATGATGAGGTTAGACTTCTTCTGGTTAGATTTATCATTTTCTTTAAGAACAAATGAATAAAGTTGTCTCCTTTATTTTGTTTTGGTTCTTTATTCCAAATGGGTTCAAAGGAATCCAGTAATTGTTCATTGATGCATGGATACTAATCTCTATTGTTCTCCTAGACTCTAGTGGGTATGGATTTGATTTTCAAATTGTTTAGACGTTATCTTTAATCTTTTTTAGTTGCATCTGGATAACTGGATCTGTTCTTTGATTTTGTTGAGATTTGGATTTCATTTTTGGCTTTGTTTGTTCTAGACTAAGATCTTGGCTGTTGGGTTTTCATTTTGCAGATGAGTTTATTTGCTTGAATTATATAAATCGCAAGAGTATACTAGAGTAGAGTAGAGTAGAAAGAGAGCTGAAGTTATGGGTAGAGGCAGAGGAAAAGGGAGGAAATCAACAGGTCGTGAAGATGTTGTCAATGGAGATGAAGATAAGGTTCCGGTTCAGAGAAGAAGGGGAAGACCCCAGAAATTGTTTAAAGGAGAAATGGATGAAGAAGTGGAGAAGATTGAAGTAGAGGAGAATCCAGGAATGTTAAATGAGAAGAAGAGGAAAACATCTTCAGAGGAAAAAGAAGTAGGAGGGATTGTTGATGATTTGGAAGAAGATGGAAATGGTGCCGATGGTCCTCCGGTCAGATCAGTTGGGTTCAGGCAAAATGGGAGCAGAAGAAAGAATAAACCTCGCAGAGCTGCTGAAGTTGGTGTTGAGTGCAACTGATATCTTCTATATCTTCTATATCTTCTTCCTTGATTCATCCATTGGAATGAGTTCTTCATTTATTTCTGAATCTTTGGTAAAAGCCAGTTGTTACATTATTTGAGATGGGTTTTTATTGGCCTGATCCTCAAATCTTTTTCTTCTTTTTGGGAGTTTGATTATTGTAATGTGGAGACAGTTTGATTGGTTGGTACAACTTGTTGGATTTTCAGTTGTCCTTTTGGCTTATAATCTTTGGAAACAAACACTTCAATCCTTTATTTAGTTTATGACCTACAAACTGTCTAAACATTTTCAGTTTGATTGATGGGTTTCTAGTGTATTCTAGGCGCCTCACCTTTGTACCAAATATATTAGATAAAATTAAAATAAGGGTTTCCATAAGACCCTTATTTCCAAATTAAAAAGCAATGTTTTTTTCTTTCAATTAACATTTATTCCATAGAAAATGCTAGAACAATCCACATCCACGATCCAAAAAAAAACATTGGTTTTGAGTTTTTTTCTTGTCTTTTGAAAACATTGTGCATAGCTTATACAACTTTAGTAATGAAAATTTGTTACAAGTCTAAAACACTTAAACAACCATAAAGGTTCCCTTTTCAAATTAAACTAATGAAACAAGATGCAACAATCAAATTAAAATTCAAACTATATAAAGTAATGCAAAAATTGCATTGATTCAAGTAATTTGTTCTATTGAGCACTGACTGTACAGAATCTGTAATGTTACAGCATTGATCTATCTTAATGTGATTTTGTCAAAGCTACCATTTTTCGCAGCATCTCAATAATTTCAAATTGAAAGGATCAACAAGAAGAAACAGAAAATTCTAGCTAGTGATCATCTTCATTTATTCCAGGACAACCAGATAAGAGTGCATCCTTTGATTCATACTGCAAAACCATACAAAATGGATTCATTCATTGATTCTCAGCTTAGCTCAAAATAACAAAACAATACAACATGTAAGAAGATGGCAAAAGGGCTCACCCGACAACCACAATAAAGGCAATATTCATACTCATCTCTCAATTTCATTAGCATTTCTTCCAAATCCTGTTCATGGCAGGTTTTACATTTTACCATCATCATCATCATCATCATCAAGAATGAGCTTTGAATGAAAAGATCACATGTTACCTCTTCTGTTATTATCTCTTCCTTCTTCTCTTCTTCTTGTTCTTCATCATCGCTCTTCTTCTCCTGCTCCACTTCAACCTCCTTGTTCTCCAATTGTTCAAACGCAGCCTTGGCTTTGTGATAGTCCACAACAACTCTCCTGTTCTTCCACTGTTCCTTCTTCCGACTACCAAAATCCACCATCAATTCCTTCTCTCTATTCTTTTCTCTAACCATCTTCTCCTCCTCCATCCTTATCTTCTCCTTCCTCGGATCCTCCCTGCCAATACCAGCTCGCGACCGGCGAATCTCGATCCCAACTGGGTCAATCCTGCCGAACCCCCCTTCTTTTCCCAGTGCTGACCCAGGGGTATAACCCATCTGTTTCAACATCTTGAATCCGATGTTTGATTGTGGAATGGCTGAATCTAAGCTCGAAATTATTTTTTTATCCTCTTCTTCTTGCTTCTGTTCTCTCGTCAGTTTCCGCTGCTCTTGCCAGTTTAGGGTTTTGGGTTTCTTGCTCGAAGGCTGAGGAATGGAGCCTCTTTTGCTACACAACTGAAACAAAAGATGGATTCATCTCAATATATGATAAAGGAATCAACATCAGATTAGGTTTCAACAAGAAGGGAAATTAACCTTATTTGAAGGCTTGGAGGTGTTGTCAGGAGGGAGAAAACGAGAGAGATCGCTCATGTAATCTTCTTCTCCATCGTCCGCCATTGCCGAATTTTTTTAAAACCTGCTACTATCACGATGTACACCTACGAGAAGAGAATGAAAAAAGAAGTCTATTCATAGGACTCGGGAAGATTTTAAAAATAAAAAACACGTTTCTTTCATTCGATTTAGTATAAATTATTAATTGTGGTTAAATATCCTCACTTTTGTTCTTGATGGCTAGTCATAATTATGTTTGAATACTCTATGAGAGGAGAGAAAATGATGAATGCTTTGATAAATGATAACTAGGCAGGCCAACTAGTAGGTTCGGGTACTGGTCACAGACCCAAATCGGGTAGGGTAAATCAGAAACTAAAAGTTGTGGGTTGTCATGTGATCTGAGTCTAATTAAATGACAAAGAGAAAGATAAACTCCAATCGATATCATCCATTCATACCCTCAATTGAGAATTTTTCCTTTCTACCTTAATGCTACCTCTTGAAATAAGGATCAATCTCGAGACTTAGGTCAAAATTCACTTAACATTAGAATAGATCGTCATACCTGATTAATTAATATTTGCACATAATACTATACTATACTATACTATACTATACTATACTATACTATACTATACTATACTATACTATACGTGTACATGAGAAATGATTGTGGTAGGAAATTTGGGAGAGGAAATTTGAGAGAAATAACGTAATACAATTTGATTCGCTGAAAAAATAACAAATTTTATTTTTCTTCTTTTCTCACACTTTATCTTTTTACGAACTAATAATGCAGTGACACGTTATTCCCTCTCCCAAATTATCTCTCTATCATTCCCTCATGTGTAAAGATGACGTCCCACAACTACATCAAAACAATAGAGCAATGTGTCCAAGTTTATAATAATGTACATAGAAAAGCGAAATAAAGTGATGTATTAGTTTTTATTTATTATTTTTGTCTCTTAAATTTGTTTACTTTTTAGAATATTTTTAGGAGGTGTAAAATATTATTAAGAATCGTCAAAAGTTTATTTCAAACTAAGCATAGATTATTATTCCGATGAGAGTTGCTAGAAAATGTGTAATGTCAAAAATCAATCCTTTTCGAAAGTATTTTTTTTTTAATTTGAAGGTCACTCATATATTCTTATCGAGTGAGACTAAAACCAAAATAGTAGGTTTGACTAAAGTATATTTGAAAACATCGAATTAGACTACATTTGACTTTATTATAGTCGCTGCCTAATTTTTCCTCAATAAATTAAGGAAAACAAAATAATTTGCGTATTCAGCACGTTTTAGAGATTATATTATTGATTCGTATTTGATTTCTCATGAGAAAGACACTGGTGTTATGTCTCACATGCATATGAACTGATGATCTCTAAGATAAATTCAAACTTAAATATGTAACTAAGTTTGTAACATTTTGTTCTTAAAATATTCGTATATGTCATTGTACAATATGAAAAAGAATTAAAATTCAAATATGATACATATAAATAAGCGTGAACTAGATAAAACATGGATTAAACTTCGACCCATTATAAGCCTCGTATCTTCAATTCCTAATATAGTTGTTGTTTCCGTTAAAATCCAAGTTCATCACATTACTCATCCCATATTAAAGAACTACATAGGCAACCTCGTGTCAGATCTTGAATCAAGTAGAAGACTTCTAGCTTCAATCTCAACAAATCTGAGCGAGCAACTATGCTTGAACACATATTGTTATACTAGTTTATTTGAATGATTAAAAATCCAAATATCAACCTAAAAAAAAGTTGATCTAGACAACTAACTAATTATGTAATCAAGAGCATGATTAGATTAATAAATTAGTAATAATTATTTTAAGTTTCACCCACGTTGTATTTGCAGGTTTCATTGAATGAGCTCTTCCGCGTGTGATCCCAACTCTCTCCTTAATCTTTCTCCTCCTCCTCAGCTTGAAGATCTGGAACCCTCGTTTATTCATCACATTCAATTCTGCAAATCTTCATCACTTCTCCTTAAACAATGACTGATAACGATGATCCAACGATGAGAGAATCGGACCCTATCATTCACCCTCGAAGGGAGCTATTCGAGCACGGTCTTCTTCCTATACCTAAGCTCATTTTCTCAGATGGAAATCAAACCCTAACCTCTATCAAGGACAAGTTTCTTCATCTCTCAGCTAGCTCCTCAACTCACCGTGTTGATTCGATTGCCATCTCCGAAACTCTCCAGATCTCGCTTGATCATGCGCGACTCCTTCTGGACACGCTCGCTTCAGTCCTTCACTGCGATTCTGATCCCTTAGTGACCGCCGATTCAAGCGAGGTTGATTCGGTTGGTGCTGATGTCTATCATTTGTTATTGTTCTTGTATATTCAATCGTATAAAAGGCTGCTTCCTCGTACGCACAAGGATTCGGCTGCTATTGCTGATGTCTGGCCTTCCACCTCAGCTTTTGATGGATATTTATCCGTTCTATCGCCATTGCAGGTATAATGTCGTTGAGATCAATCATAGTAAATAATGTACGTGCAATTCTTATAAAGTTTAGCATAGAGCTCGCACATCCTACATTCATAATTTATGCTAAACTTCTTGTAGTTTGAGTGCGAGATTTGAATGAATTGTCACGCCTTCTTAATAGATCTTATGTAAAGGTTAAGTTTTTTTGCCCAATTGGAATTCAGTGTATAACTCTCCCATATGTGGTTGCTCTGTTCCATTTCATCTCATGGAGCTGCGTCTGACAAAAGTTGTTTATTATTGTCTCTTTGTGGATACACGATTTATGATAAACTCAGTTGAGCAAAACTTGCAGCTGGCGAGAAGCAACAGTCGACGATTTATGCCTTCTCAAGCTGATGAAGAGGCACACCAGTTATGCTATATACAGAAGCACTTGGCTAACATTTTGTCTCTTTTGGCGAATTCTGTGGATGGGGAAGGCGAAGAATCACAGGTTTGTTTGCTGAAATTTCATTTTGCTAACTGTGTATGATGTGCCTCCAGTTACATCTGCCTACTGTCTGACATGAGTTACACTTTATATTATGCTTGTTTAACAGGTTTTGACTAAGGAAAATTTTGAGTACATTGGATTTTTAATTTACTTTGGAGACAAGAGTTCGGATAGGATTCCATTGAGCCAAGCTGTTCCATTTTTTGCTAATTCAGACCCAGATATGCCTGCTGCTCCTGTTCCAGCAACTCAAATTCACGAATGGCTGCTCCAGAACATAGAGTACACTACTGAACGGATTTCTGAAAAGGTTTCTCCAAAAGAAAATGGGTTAACACATGATCAAGATCTTGCAATGGTTGATATGTCTGCGAAATCTGCTAATATCACAACCAATGCAAAGGGTCCTTGTGTTGTAGAGGGCATCTCAAAATCGTCATATGTTCGGCGAGCATCTGATATCAAAGGATCTTACGTGAAGGTTGGGCTTACATCTTGCAAACAAAGCATTATTGTATTGAATAATATGTGGGATACGTTACACGGTTTATTCAAATGATAAATTTTCATCTTTGTTGATGTTGAAAGTGTGTTGCACTTGCATCAAGCAATGTATGAAGCAAACACCAAATGGGAAGAAGTTCTCACTTAGGGTAGCTCAAGTGGCAGGAGTTTGAACTAAGAGATTGATGTCTCATGTTCAAATCCAAGCACTTTGATTGTAATGGGGAATTATGCTTGTGGGATATTGTGCTAGTCTCCTTCAAGAAAAAAAACTAGTCTCATAAAAAAGGGAAGCAACAACACTTCACATGCTAGGAGCTATACTAATCAAAAGGAAAAATTGCGTGAGCTTTAACATTGAGATTCAAACATTAGCTGGGTAGGTCATGCATTCAGATAGCTTGCTCTGTCATATTGATATTCTAAAGGATATTTTAATCAATTAACAACAATCCACTTTTTCATCAAACAAGGTCTCTCCTCTCCTCTCTCCCCCCCCCCCCCCCCAACCCCATTATTTCAAAAAAAATCCCACATCAAACAAGCTCTTATTTTCAGTCATATATGAGAATTTTGTCATATGAAAAAAAATATAGATTTTGTAGGATATTCCAGTGTCTTCATACTTGTCTATATATTTGCATCACATTTCTATTTCCTAGCGTTTCACGTGCATCATTTGTTGCACTATTCACAAATTATACTGTGTACTTCCATACCTCAACTCTTGCTTATTGTAACACTTCTTCAGGTTGCCAATTGCCAAGATTCTGTCATCTATATTTTAGCTCCATTGAGATATGCCACCATTTATGGATGCTCCGACACCACTATAGTTCTTGGTGCGGTTGGAAAGGTAGGTTAACAGATATGCATGTTATTTACTCTGACTTGTGTCCCGATAAATGTGCTGATATGAAAATTTCCTAAAATAGCTCTCTTGTATTATCAATTATGTAGTAGCCTAGGTGGAAAATTATATTGAAGTTGCCTTTCTTACTTGAACTGGAGAACTCTAACGCGTCTTGAATGTTTTTATTGACAGGCTCTAAGAGTGGAACACTGTGAACGAGTTCATGTTATTGTTGCTGCTAAACGTGTATGTATTGGCAACTGTCGTGAGTGCATATTCTTCATGGGTGTAAATCAAAGGCCTTTAATGGTTGGTGATAACCATAAGTTGCAGGTTTGTTTCTCCTGTCTTCTATTATAAAAATATAACCGATTCGGAGGTTGATCTAGATTGTTAATAAATAAGATGTTTTTATTTACATTCTATCCTACAAAACACGAAATCATTGGCATCCTTATTTTGGATATGTCAAAGTTGTTGGAAATGCATCAGTTACTTTCTGTATATTCTATTTGTTCTTAAAGTGTAAAATAATGTTGTTTTCAAAGAGAATTTTTTATATCCCGATGGATATATATGAATGAAAAGTGGCGGAAGATAAACCCTCTGATTTATTCAATACACACCTAGTGGTTGTTTAATCAAATTACTTCCCATTGTTGATTGTTTTTGACCAGGTATTTATGTTACCTTTCCATTTCTCTCATTTAAAGATAGCCTATTTGAAAAACTAGTATTTTGTCACAATCATGATCTCATATGAAAATCGACAAAATTAAGATTGGAAGTGATTTTTTTATTTGTTTGGTATAAGAGTTTATTCTTTGTATCACGGTCAGATTGTTTTTTAGATCATTTAATTTTTGCCAAACATAAGAAATGTAGATTTTCCGGATCATGACAAAACAGTCCATTATCTTATGTTTTTGGGTTAGGTGGCGCCATTTAACACATTTTACTCACGGTTGGAGGAGCACATGGATGAAGTTGGTGTTAAGGCAACTGTTAATAAATGGGATGATCATGTTGCACTCGGACCAGTTGATCCTCACGATTCTCTGTCTCATCCTGTGGGTATATCTGATGTTCAAGCTGAATCCGCCTCCCACCTAGAACCAGACCAATTCACAAATTTTTTGGTATGTTCCTGGGCTCGAGTCTAGACTTAAGAGGTAAATTCATGCATTAATAAACACATACTTATTTTGTTTATTGTCAGATACCAAATGGGTTAGACGGTGAAACCTCTGGATCCACAGAAGTTAATCCATTTGCCCTCCCTACCGCTTACATGTCATCTCAGCAAAGAAATGTAAGTTATCATTGATCTTATTCATGTATGCTGCAATTGTATCGTACAATTGTTAATAATAATCTTGTTGGATTGTGAATCTGTTTTAGTGCGATAATTTGGCGGAGATAAAACACATGCTGAAAGAAACTCAGCTGGAAGAAAGCAGGAAGAGAGAATTATTAAGTGCACTTCATGTCTACTTCAAGGATTGGTTATATGGTAAATATTATCGTGTTTTACACTACACAAAGCAAAGATCACTTGCATTGTTTTATTTGGTTTTAAAGTCGGTTTCTTTCTTGCAACAGCGACTGGAAACGTTAGACAACTTTATTGCTTGATGGGCGAATAAGTGGAACATTGATGACACTTAAGACTGGAGAAGATGGTAGGCAGTAGGAGTCTGGTGGTTCTCTTTGTGAAGATTTACATTATTAAATTATTGTCTTAAAACAAGATTGAGAACTGTTTTTCTCTTTTTCCTCCCTGTCCATAGCCCCCAACTTTTTTGAGTTGTTGTACCCTATTTTATTTCTTTGTATTACAATTTTTGGAGCTGTGGTTCAGATGGTTCAAATTGGGCTTAGATGATTCCTGAGATTGATTCATAAGCAAATTGGTTTGATAGAAACAAAGGAGAAATTTAACAAAATGTCCTAATAAGGACCGTATTTTGGGAAATGTCTTAAGCCTGATAAAGTTTGCAAAACCGACCTTTTAGGCATGTACAAAGTCCAAAATATCTATTTGCGTCATGCAAAACATGTATTTGCGTGATGCGAAGAGATGACATGTGAAATGTCCAGAATGCCTTTAAAGATACTCTTCCGCGTCACATGAAGAATGAATGTTCGTGACGCGAATAGGTAGGCGAGCTCTAATATAAATAAGTTTGTTAGGTTTTCATTTATTCACGAGCTTATTCTACTTTAGTAGTGCAGTTTTTTACAGAGTTTCATGAAAAATCTGTCTTGCAAATATTGTTGAGAAATTTTCATGAAATTTTACAGAAAATTACTCAACTAGTATAAAATGTTAGGCGATGAAATCTTTTCGATAGAATTACATTTATTCACGAACTCATTCTATCTTATTGGAACAGTTTCCTGTCGAGTTTAATGGAAAATTCATTTGTAGTTACAAATATTATCGAAAATTTTCCATGAAATTCTAACAGAAAACTGCTCAATTAGTGTAAAACGCGAACTCATTCTATCCTACTTCTGAGCAGTTTTTGATAGGAATCTTACAAAAAAAAATATGGAGATTTTTCCCAAATCCGGTGAACGATGGAGTATTTGGTGCCATATGTGCCTCCATTGGAAGATAAATAGGCTTCAAGTCTCCTACTACCTTGTTTATTAATGTTATATGCATATGTATATTTTTGTTTGCTTTGTTGAGCTTCAACATGGTTTATTAATGACATATTTTGGTATGATATTTCATATTTTTAGCATATTATGTTTGGTTTACAATATTATATTTATTATGTTTAGTTTAATACCCATTGAAACATAAATCACATAAAAATGCACATTAAAAGTGTGTCACATCACGCAAAAGGTGGTCACGTCACGCGACCCGACCCAGTTTATAAGGAGCACGATATGGATAAATTCATGAAACTAATGTGTGAAATGCTTCTCAATGTGTTAATGTAATTTTGTTAATTTTACTTTAGCAAATCAGTCGTGTGATTGTATGGTCCCGTGATGCGAATGGTATGGTCGCGTTACGTAAATGGTGAGTATAATTTCAATGTTAACTATCATTCCTTGTCTGCAATACAGTCTGGAAGATACTTTCAATGTAAAACCTTCATTTCGTGTATTTGTAATAGATTTCACACCTCTCCTTCCACGCGAACTATAGAATTCTTAATATTTACTCACACACACTCACACACATAATAAATAGAATAATAAAGAATAAATGTATTTACAATTAATAGAAAAATAAAGAATAAATGTATTCACAATTAATAGAAAAATAAAGAATTAATCACAATATCAAATCAACTTCGGCGTGACGCGATCGCGTCACGGTTCCTTGAAACATACTTTGATACTCTCACGCCGATCGCGTCATGGTTCCATGAAACATACTCTGTGACGCGACCCTACTCTGTGACAAAATCACTCATTAACAACAACATGAATGTTCTAGTCTCAGATTATAAAATTATCAGAAAGGTGAAAACAAACTTGCCTCCATCCTTGCTGAGCGGAAGTATTTTCTACACTAGGTTGAATTTCAGGCGCATCAATCAATTTGTGCTCATGGTTGTCTTCGCGTAGGTACAAGTCGTTGTGTGGAGATTGCGTGCTCATGTGTCGTTTTGTCCATCAGTTGTGTTCGTCGTTCGCCGTTTAGGGTTTATAGAGAAGAGGGAGAAGACTGAGAATAGAGAGAACGAGGAAGAAAAAAATAAAAAAATAAAGGAAAATATAATAAATATTAAAGACATTCTGAACATTTCACAAGCCATTACTTTGCGTCACAAGAATACATGTTTTGTGTGCCGCAAAGGGATATTTTGGTCTGAAATATCATTTTTGCAAACTTTATCAGACTTGGGTCATTTTTCAAAATGTGGTCATTATTAGAATTATTTCGTCAAATTTCCCAAACAAAGATATGGACTACGACCTTTAAACCCTCAAATCAGTAGACATTGCAACATTCCGGCTGTAGGGTACCAGGTATAGATAGGGTTCAACCCACCCCGAATTTTTTTTACAGGTTAAAATGTGACATTACCTCCTAATTTAAAAAAAATTCAATAGAATTCATTATTTTTTTATTTAATTATTAAAAAAAATGGTAAAACTTACATTTATTTATCCGTTTTATTTCAAAATTTTCTCATTTTTTATTTTAGCCACCCTAAAATTTTTTAAGCCCACCCCATTACCGAATCATGGGTCCGTCCCTGGGTATAAACAGATCTATGTAGGGGCTCAGGTGGGCTGAAGCCCACCCCGATTTTTTTTACGGTTAAAATGTGACATTACCCCCTAATTTAAAAAAAAAAATTCAATAAAATTCAATATTTTTTTATTTAATTATTAAAAAAATGGTAAAACTTACCTTTATTTACCCGTTTTATCCAAAGTTTTCTCGTTTTTTTTTATTTTAGCCCACTTTAATTTTTTTAAGCACACCCCATTACCGAATCCTGAGTCCGTCGAGACATTACAAAATTTCAGGTATAGTGTACCAGATTGGTTCCGAATCGACGAGTACCTGACTCATGACTCAGACTAGATGTTTTTTAAGATTTATTTACATTTTAAACATTATTTTTAACATATTTTTAAAATTTATCAGTTTATTAGTTTCGAACCTATGGAACCTAATCTATATTGACTATATAATATTTTTATTAATATAAATTTGAACTGAATTTTTGAAAAAAATTAAAATTATATTATGAGAAATGATTAGGTGAGGGAATTTGGTGAGGGAATGACGTGGCATAATCTTATTCACTAAAAAAATCAAATAATTTCTCTCTTTTCTCTTTTTCCTAAGACTTTTACATTTTTAATGCCACGTCATTCCCTCACCAAATTCCCTTACTAAATTCCCTCACTCTATCACTCCTCTTATATTATAACTATTAATCAGTTAAATATTAAGTTCTTACTCTTAAGTCGGATCCCTAATTTATCTTCGAATTGGAGAAAAAAATCTTACAAAAAAAAATTATTTTTATTATATTAAAAAATGTTTTTTTTTTTATAAATTATAAAAATAATATATTAAAATAAATGTTTTAAGACTATTACTAATTTATTTAATATATAATTATATTATTTTATAATAATAATAATAATCACCTATTTGATTTTTTGTAATTGTTTATTTTAATGTATGATAGATTACATGACCCCAGTAATCATACACCCATTTCAATTTAAGGCAGGTATTAAGTGAGTGTAGAATAAGTAATTTTTAATGTTATTTTGTTTAAAAATTATAATATTACCTTTCTATAATTAAAAAAAATAGATAATAAAAAATAATTAATAAAAGAGCAAAATAATAATAATATTGTAATATATAAAAACAATTAAAATAGATTAAATAACAATTAATGATCTCCTAAAAATCAAAATCAAAGTTCTTCTTGATCCACTTCTGATTAGATAATGTAATATACTTGATTAAATAACAAAATGTAGGTGACATATACTTGTATTACAAATAAAATGAATATTATATATTTAAAAAAAAACAGAAAGTAAAAAACAAAGATTATTAGTCATAATTTTCTCTTAAAGTTAAGGTATTCTAACTAATTAACAACCCATAATTTAAAAACTATTAAATTAAATGTTATTAAAGTTTAATATTAAAAAAGGGAGATCGTGTTTCATTCTAGTTTTAACTATATTATTAATATCAATTTGTTATTTATTGTATTATATTAAAATGATAATAATAATTATTATGACTTATTATTATATTTTGTTCTTAATATTATAACTAATTTATTTAATATATGATTATCTTAATTTGTAAAAATAAAAAAATAATAATAAAGATCACCTATATATTGATTGGTTTAGAGATTTTTTTTAAGACTTTGGAGCAAATTAGTTGTATTTTTGTTTTCTTTTTTTAACCTACTTTTTCATATTACCAGCTTAAAAGATTATAATGCTAATTTTATGTATTAAAAAAATTATAATAAAAAAAATAAAAACAGATTAATAAGGGAATAAAATAATAATAATAATAATAATAATGTAATATATAAAAACGAATAAAAACATTAAATAACAATTAATGATCTCCTAAAAATCAAATTTCTTCTATATCCACTCCTTATCAATATCTAAAATCTATAATATCTAAAATCTATAAACAGATAAAAAATAAAAAGTTTCAAGAACTAAATAATTAAATCAATATTAATTAAATCAATATTAAGACTTCTAATCCTTGTTTCATTGATCAATAAAAAATGAGTTTCTTTCGTGGAAGAATGCATGAGGATGAGTAATCACCAAATCATATGTGCTCCTCTTCATTTTGTCTCGATACAAAGGGATGGTTAAGAAGCAAATCTACCGTCCATCGTTCTTTATAATCCCTAACAAGACATCTCGAAAGAAAATCACGAGCCAAATATGAAACTTCATCTTTTGGGATTTCCGGTACAATATTACATACTCCAATTATCGAAACCATATTCAATTTTCTAAATTTATTTC